>NC_133357.1:3421175-3491175 GCF_030506205.2 Paramisgurnus dabryanus
AAACGTCTGTTCGGACTGAAATCTATAATTTGTTGAACATTTTTTGGTCCTACGCCTTTCACAGATGACATACATTTTTACAAATACATTTAAACAACTTAACACAGTGATTGCTATCAGAATGTGAGGAGACTTTTAACCAGCATAGCTTAAAATGTTTCAGGATCAAATCTGTTACCCTACCTTTAAATGACCATCAAAATGCATTTGTTCCAAAAATAGAACCCAAGCTTAGTTTTCATTTTTTGCTTAAGTTGAGTAATATGAGAGCCAAACGATAAAACATCATCAACAATGATGCCAAGGTATTTGTACTCTTTAACTAATTCAATCATTGAACCTTGTAGAGTCTGAAGAGAGATCAAATTACCTTTGAGTTTTTTTGATCCCGAGAATAACATATATTTAGAACATACTATTCAGAACAAGCTTTAAATTGGAAAGCCGTGAATGAATGACATCAAAAGATAACTGAAGTTTACACAGAGCTTGCTGCCCAGAAAAAGCACTACAATACATGACAGTGTCTTCTGCATAAAAATGGAGGTTAACATCTTATCTTTCATAATAGTGAATAAAAGGGGCCCCAACACGGATCCTTGGGGAACACCTTTAGCAGTCACCAATGAACCAGATAGACAACTTTCAATTTGTACACAATAAGTTCTTCCACTTTAATCATTTTTAAACCTGGAAATGATATAACTTGATAAACCAACACACTTTTCAATCTATGCAACAGTATGTCATGGTCCACCATGTCAAAAGCCTTAGATAAATCAATAAAAAGAGAGGCACAGAAATTACCATTATCAATTGATCATTTAAACTTTCAAAACAGATGTTGTAATACTGTTTTTTGGGGAATCCAGATAGAATTATAGACAACACAGCTGTTCAACTAATAAAACTTCTAAAACTTAGTAGAGGCGGGGAGTAATTAGCATATTCATAGAGCCATGTATATTAAATGAGGCAAGCGTGTAGAGTTCCATTCATGATGTTTTAAAGCATGAAGAAATTACTGTGACAGGTAAAAATGTTACATTTGCTATTATGATGCTCAAATATGAGTTTTAACCTATAGAATTCTTGACTACAGGGAGACTTTAAGGGGAAGGGAATTCATAAGTACATTTTTTTCTGAATGATGAATGAATGCGCTACTACTGCAGGAAATAAAAGTCCCTCTAAAACGGCCTTGTTAAGGCAATTTTGGCCAGTTGCCTGGTAACTAGTCATATTGTCTCCTGTTTTTCTCACCTCAGTATTGTTAAGAGTACAAGGAAGGAAACAATGTCAAACTTTCATAAGCTTCATTTCCACTGGTTCCTGTGGTCCCTTCTAGGAACTCCTAGATCTTTGTAATAAAAGCTTACCCATACACCAGTGTTTGTACAAAGATATTGTTTTGTATAATAAAAATACTTTTGTTTGCTAACATGAATGTCTACACTCAATCGAAACATCTATGCTGTTTAAATGCCTTGGAGCATATTGTAATGGATAAGTGATAACACTACAACAAACATTTCTTTTAAAATGTTTCTTTTACAATTAAAGGGGTACGCTGTAGAAAATAGTCAAAATATGTACCCCAGCTTGGGTCAGTACCCTTTAAAAACATTCTTATACTGTATAAGGCAGTGGTTCTCAAACTGGGGTCCAGGGCCCCCAGGGGGGCCGCGAGATGGTGCCAGGGGGGCCCCAGTTTTATGACATTTTTATAAAATACATTAGTTTATCATGAATTCTGTGAAATTAAACCTAAAAAAAAATAAGGCAGCACTACTTTGTATAATTTAAAGTTTTGTTTAATTAAAATGTAAAGTTTTAGAACAGTTTTTTGTCATAAATTTTCTTTGGGGGGGGTGCAAAGGTGTACTCTTTGAAAGGGTACAACCCCAGCATCAGCTGCATTACATATTTTGATAATTTTTTCTGACAGTGATTAGAATTGGGGTCATTGCAGTGAGGTCCAGAGCCTCTCGCATTTTCCAGAAGCCACAATTTTGCTGACAAACTCTTTCCTGTTCCACTGATGAAATGATGGAGCCTTAACAATGGGGAGCGTGTTGAAAAAACCCAGTCGTCTCGCAAACTGCTGACAAATTTTTGTACTACAAGGAGGAGCGGGAACATTAAGTTCAGAACAGAAGTTTATTCACCAACAGCCCAAAATCACAAAGCACAAATGTTTTTGTACGATTTGCTTTCAGCCATGTGACATTGGGTTTTCTAATAAAAATGCCCCGTATAGCTCAATTGTAGAGCGTTGTTTTCGCAGGGAAAAAGTTCATGGGTTTGAACACAGCCAGGGAACACGCATACTAATAAAAATATATGCCTTGTAAGTCCCTTTGGATCAAAGCATCTGCCAAATAATTAAATTGTAAAATCTTAGAAGTAAGATCACATTTGTTCAATCCCCACACACAAGCACAAAAGGTACGGTATGCAAAAGTTGTAACTGGGACAGCTTAGGACCTTTAAATTTTTAATTGTTCATTAATTATCATTGTTAGACATGCACTACGTGTTTTTGGAGTAGTTGTAAACTGACCATCGGAGATGTTGGGATTTGATGTATAGCTGGCTTCCTACTTCTCTCATACAGCCTGCCACTCACTTGCCCCTCAGTCACAAAAGCATTTCCTGCTATTGTCCTGCTGAGGATTGTGTTATTTCAGCATATCAGGCAAAATCTAGCGAAATGTTTTTGTTCATTTTTAGAGTTTCAGAGCTATTCTCCAAGGATTTTCAATTATATTGAATCAGTTTTGTCATCAGATTCTTTGAATTCGTTATTCCAAATAATTGCACTCCAATTTATTCCGTTATTCCAATAAACTGCACTTAAACTGTGGTGTTATAGAAAATACAGTTATGGAATTATATGACTTGTGTAAGAGAATACAGCTGCATGGCACTGGCAAGGTTCTGGGCAATAAATCATTTACAAAATTCCTCCTGCATGTTTGAATGTTCCGTTTTGAGCCAACAATAAGATTTACCATTGCACAGAATTGGCTCGATTGCTCTCCACAATCTGTGCAAAAGAATGCACTGAAACATAAACACCTGAGGGATTGTGCATAATCCACATTTAGTTATTACGCCACACCCTCATGCAAGCTCTTTAATTCCTTTTTGGCTCCACAGATTGTTTACATCAATACAAACAAAAAACAAACATTCTCTCCGATTATATTCACGATACCATCTGCAATCAAAAGATTCTTCAAAGTTTTCCTGTTGGATTCAACCCCCTCCTGTCCTGTGAGGATGTCCTGTGGACCTGATGATAGTGCAGACTGGGGTTTGAGAGAGAGAGAGAACTTAACTTGCCACACGAGCCGACGTTTGGCTAAAACCTGCACAGCGGTCCAGTAAAGCAAATCATTTGGTCTTTTTTCTCCAGGACGGTTCTCAGAGGGGTCAACCCCAAAAGTCTCATCTGCTTAAGACGTGCGAGGTGAGTACCCTTAACTTTTATTTGCATTTATCCCTAATATTTTTTCTCTTTCCTGATCTGAATTTTATGATTAGAATGAAATCTTTGTAGACAGTGATGAGGTTTAGGAAAAAATTATTTAAAAGTAAAGTGACTTCAAAAGCTTTCTCGGCAGTTAATGTGTGGGCATAGCACAAATGGCACAAATTAAATCTCTGCTAACCCATAGTTGGGTTAAATATGGACAAACCCAACTGTTGGATTATAAATGACCCTATGCTGGGTTGTTGTTACCTAACTATGGGTTAATACAACTCAGGATTTGAGTTGAAACATCCCCGAATTTGGGTTGAAATGAACCCAAATATTAAGTTTGTCTATATTTGACCCAACTACAAATTAAGATTTTTAAAGTGTAAAGTGTAATATACATTTTTCATATTTTCATATTTAGTGAATATGAATTCCAAATCACTCGAAATTTTTGGCGTGCTTTTTCGAAATTTAACTAAACATATTTAACAATACAATGTAGTGCTGTTGGTTAGTAACCTAATTTTTCGTTTCATCCAGGTTTCATTTATGATAAATTAATGTATTTTATTAAAATTCCATAAAACTGGGGGGTGGGGCACCATCTCGCACCCTCCAAATTGAGAACCACTGTCCTTATGTAAATGTTCTTTGATATGTTTGGTTAACATAATTTAGTATTATTCAAAGTGAGGAACATAATGTAAATGATCCAAAATAGGTAGTAATTTGAGAAGTTCTGCAATGCAAAAATGTATAAAGGGGAGAGCGGGGGGTGAAAGTATAATTTTTCTGAAAAACTTCATTTTTAAAGGTAATGTTTTAGACAGAGATATATTTTGCTGTGGTCAATAACTCACAAGTGTGGTCTATCAATACCAAGTGGAATTTTGTTAAAATGTAAAACGACTTCAGTATAATTTCACTTAAGCATAAGTAGTGAATTGTTACTTTTGACCCCACCCACAGGGACGAAAGTAACACACAAGTGAGTTAAAAGTAACACAACAAAACAAGATAGATTTTTGTGTTACACATGTTTTTATTAAATAAACTTCAGGATGTGTTAGAGTACTAAATAACCTGTAGATTGATCAGTACTTTAATACATGAAAGCAGAAACACAACGCATTAAAAGGAAAAATGACTGCTTTAGAAATTTTCTTACCATGGTCGAAAACGCGATATTTGTCAGCTCTGTCAAGGGTTGTGTGCCTAAGATGCTGTCTTATTTGGGATGCAAATGTTATCAGGGCTCGGAGAAAATCGTTTTGTTACTTTCGCCCCATGTTACTTTTGACCCCGTTCTCCCCTATAACACAAAACATACATTAACATTTGTAAACACTTATTCTTTATATTTCTTGCACATTCGAGAATAATAGTAAGCTCATCAAAAGTAGAGAATAACACAAATGTAACTTTAAGAATGATAAAAGCATGCAAAGTTAATCAAAACTACTGTATGTTATATTTTATCATCTTCGGTGTACCCTGAAGATGGTCTTTTGACCGAAAGCTTGGAAAGGTTATTAAATCCTGCTGCTAAAAGGATTTAAGTGTGCAGACGTTTTATTTTTATTGACTACTTTATTGTACTTTATTGCACCTTATTGATTGTGAGTGCGGTGTAACTCTTCTAATCATCTTCGGTGTAGTCACCCTTTGCCTAGAATCTGCAAATTCTTACTCATCGCATTTGATCAAGAATCTTCTTAAGATTTTACCCTAAAATGCATTTTAATCAGCATTGATTGAGTTCACATTTCTATTTTCATATTTTAGCCAATTTTCAATATTCGGTCTAGATCAGGGGGTCTCCAAAAACAGCTGAAGCAGCCTAGATGTAGGCCGAAACATGTTGGTGGTATTTTTAAGTTCGATTATGAACTAGCACCTTTATTAAAGCGGTTTTATAATTAAGAAGAGTGCCTTGGTTTCCTTTTGTTATTTTAGCTAATTAATGTGTTCAGGGTTGCTTGATAATTACAGACAGGTGTGTTGGAGCAGGGTTGGAACTGACATATGCAAGACATGTGGCTCACCAGAAGCAGGGTTGGAGACACGTCAAGATCATAAGTTTCACTTTTTTTAAATACAATTTTAGTTTTCTAATGAAAGGAATGAATATGTTTGGTCTATTAAAGTCAAACATTTAAACACACATTCAGACAAACGATTTTTACAGTTTTTCTCCGTTGCTTTGGAGCAGTTCTAGAATCATTCTTAAAATGTGCAAAATAATGCATGCATTTCTCTGAACAATTTGTACCAACTGCACAATATTGTGGATTTCCTGCAATAGCGTGTAACTTGTTCAAAATCCTTAATTCATTTCTGAATAGTACATTTTTACGTCAGTGAACATGTCAGTCCCATCAAAACTTCATGATGTGTAGGTTGAACCAAATGTTTAAAAAATGTATTTCTGATCTGAAAAATTCTCCAAAGCGACTGTAAGATCATTGGAAACATCTCAATAAGTTTCCAAATGTAAATGTAACCTTTTGAATGGTACTGTATTTGTGAAATATTTCTCTTAGGATGTTCAGAGAAGTACAAAGTCAAAGTTTTGGTGGCATTTTACAAGCTGCCATTATTAAAAAAATCACTTTTTTAGCTCTCATACAGTTTTACTCAAAAAAAAAATGCTAGCTTGTTTCAAACTCTGGTTGTGTCAAACCCAACCTTTGGGTTAAAAAGTTGGGTTTGGGTTTATACATATTTCACCCAATTATGGGCTGAAACAAACTTTTATAATGCCTCAACATAACATTTGTTCAACTTTTCTTTCTTTGCAGAACATGTCAGGTGATCTTCACAATTCATCGTTCGACTACAATGGCACACCATGGTACGTTTACGAATGCACCATCCACCTGAATGATGAAAACCGCCGGATCGCTCTATTCCTCCTCTATCTGGTGCTGTTTGTGATGGGGTTGGCCGAGAACAGCCTGGTGGTGTGGGTAAACTGGCGTCGAAGGCACTCGGCCAACGGCGTGCTGTTTTGTATCATCAACGTGAGCCTGTCTGACCTGATGGTGGTCTTCACCATGCCCTTCTTCATGATGGAGGTGACCTTAGACAAGGTTTGGCTGTGGGGTCATTTCCTTTGCAAGGTCACGCATCTTGTGTATGTCATCAACTTTTACAGCAGCTCCTTATTTCTGGCCTTCATGACCCTGGAGCGATACCTGTCCCTGACCCGGCCCAATGCGCCCGCCTGCTTCCCGCCACACCACAAACGCCGCTGGCTGCTCTTTGCCAGTATTTGGCTCCTGTCCCTCGTGCTGGCCTTGTTGGAAAACGTTCACATGGATCTGCTAGAATGGGATGAACCGGGCTGCTACATGATGCCCGAGAATAACCACACGGAATGGTATGCGTCAATTTCTATCCTTTGCTTGATTTTCCAGTTTCTGGGCCCGGGGTCCGTCATCATCACCTGCAATATACTGATTGCCCGAGCTGTCCGCACAGCCCCGGACGTCCAGAACAGACGGGATGTTTGGTTGGTGCACGTGTACTCGTTGGTGTTCGTGACTTGCTGGTTGCCGTACCACTTTGTGATGATCATGTTGACGGTGGACGATCTGCATCCTCACCTGTTCTCCTGCAACACGGTCGGGGTGTTGTACTTCTCATTTAGCGTGGTGAAATGCTTGTCGCTCTTTCATTGCCTTGCCAATCCAATCCTCTACAACTTTCTCAGCAAGAGCTTCCGCAATAACCTAATAAACGCCATGATGAGTCGTATCTCTTCAGCGCCTGCGAGTGCACCGGCTAACACAGTGGCTGACAACACGGGCACGACTGCTGTTAAAGACCGAAAGCTCAGTAACGCCAGCACAAGCCACTCGGACATTGGAGCTTAAGAGAGGGATTCAGAAGTAAGGTTTTTGCTGAACGATGAATGAATGCGCAACTACTGTATGAAAGAAAAGTCCTTCTAAAATGGCTGTGGTGATGTTTTTGGCCAGTTGCCTAGTGATATTTTCTCCTGTTTTTCTCACCTCAGTATTGTTAACAGTACAAGGAAGGAAACAATGTCAAACTTTCATAAGCTTCATTTCCACTGGTTCCTGTGGTCACTTCTAGGAACTCCCAGATCTTTGTAATAAAAGCTTTACCCACACACCAGTGTTTGTACAAAGACTATATTAAATGTTTTGTTTATCAAAAATACTTTCATTTGCTTACATGAATGTCTTTACACTCAATCGAAACATTTAATGCTGTTAAAATGCCTTGGAGCAAAGCAGTTTGTTTGTACATATTGTAAGTGATGTGGTAGAAAATTAATAACATTTGTTTAAAAAAAATATTTTAAAAAGTTCCCATAACTATTAAAGGGGTACACTGTGAAAAATGCTCAAAATATGTAACCCAGCTAGGCAGTACCCTTTAAAGAAAAGGCCTTTATGGCTATTAGGTACACAGGCATGTACAATGGCGAGGTCTAGATTTTTGTAATGAGTATACACTGTGATTTTTCCCTCTCACTCGTCCCAGAGCAACACCCCATAAGCACCACTACCACACTATTATAAGCAAGTAAAGACTTTAACAGCCAATCACATTTTCAGCTGGGGAAACTGAAGGTTTAGTGTTAATCAACATCTAACTCGTGGCCAAAATTCACTCAGAAGAATTTAATAAACTGTTTACAATCTCACACCATGGCTAACACGTGCATTGTGTAATACAGTACAGAGTAATTTAATGGTGTTAGGGGCTGGACACACCAAAACTTTTAAACGCGGCTGAAAACGCCTTGAGGATGCCAAATGCCAGCTGTTTTTCAGCTGAGTGCCAGCTTTCTTCAGCTGAGCACTTTGGTAGCTGTGATACTTCAGCTGCAAGCCGGTTGGTTGCTGTGGTAATGTCCCGCCCCTGCTCCACTGTGATTGGGCGGCCGTGTGAGAACTGACATTGACGAGCGGAGCTTTTCTCCCAAAGTTGAATCTCTTTCAACTCTAGACTCTCAGCGCCGAGCGCGGAAAAACCGTCGAGCACCGGTTTTCAGCGCGGAAAAAACCCGCTAGCTGCTGGCTTATTTGAAAAACGCCAAGCTTCCATTGGAAACAATTGAAAACATGCGCCGGCCGCGGGCGTAAAAGTTTTGGTGTACACAACCCCTTAGGGGCTGTGTACACCAAAACTTTTAAACGCGGCTGAAAACGCCTTGAGGACGCCAAATGCCAGCTGTTTTTCAGCTGAGTGCCAGCTTTCTTCAGCTGAGCGCTTTGATAGCTGTGATACTTCAGCTGCGAGCCGGTTGGTTGCTGTGGCAATGTCCCGCCCCTCCTCCACTGTGATTGGGCGGCTGTGTGAGAACTGACATTGACGAGCGGAGCTTTTCTCCCAAAGTTGAATCTCTTTCAACTCTCGACGCTCAGCGCCGAGCGCGGAAAAACCGCAGAGCGCCGGTTTCAGCGCGGAAAAAACCCGCTAGCTGCTGGCTTATTTGAAAAACGCCAAGCTTCCATTGGAAACAATTGAAAACATGCGCCGGCCGCGGGCGTAAAAGTTTTGGTGTACACAACCCCTTAGGGGCTGTGTACACCAAAACTTTTAAACGCGGCTGAAAACGCCTTGAGGACGCCAAATGCCAGCTGTTTTTCAGCTGAGTGCCAGCTTTCTTCAGCTGAGCGCTTTGATAGCTGTGATACTTCAGCTGCGAGCCGGTTGGTTGCTGTGGCAATGTCCCGCCCCTCCTCCACTGTGATTGGGCGGCTGTGTGAGAACTGACATTGACGAGCGGAGCTTTTCTCCCAAAGTTGAATCTCTTTCAACTCTCGACGCTCAGCGCCGAGCGCGGAAAAACCGCAGAGCGCCGGTTTCAGCGCGGAAAAAACCCGCTAGCTGCTGGCTTATTTGAAAAACGCCAAGCTTCCATTGGAAACAATTGAAAACATGCGCCGGCCGCGGGCGTAAAAGTTTTGGTGTACACAACCCCTTAGGGGTTGTGTACACCAAAACTTTTAAACGCGGCTGAAAACGCCTTGAGGACGCCGAATGCCAGCTGTTTTTCAGCTGAGTGCCAGCTTTCTTCAGCTGAGCGCTTTGATAGCTGTGATACTTCAGCTGCGAGCCGGTTGGTTGCTGTGGTAATGTCCCGCCCCTCCTCCACTGTGATTGGGCGGCCGTGTGAGAACTGACATTGACGAGCGGAGCTTTTCTCCCAAAGTTGAATCTCTTTCAACTTTCGACGCTCAGCGCCGAGCGCGGAAAAACCGCCGAGCGCCGGTTTTCAGCGCGGAAAAAACCCGCTTGCGGCTGGCTTATTTGAAAAACGCCGAGCTTCCATTGGAAACAATTGAAAACATGCGCCGACCACGGGCGTAAAAGTTTTGGTGTACACAACCCCTAAATGTTTTAATAAATACGCATTTATGATGACCATAAATTAACTCTAATTTTCACGGTCGTTGATATAAAAAGCATATTTTTAATACAAGCAGTGTCTAAGAATGAGAATAGGCTTTTATTTAACAATTATTACAAGACCATGTAGCCAAATATTAAACACCCAAACCAAGTGCAGATGATGATCATTAATTTGCGGATCTGAAATTAACATCAACGTAGACATGAATTACCTCACAGAAGTTTGATTCAAAACTTGAACGTATAAAACGAACACAGAAATAAAGTTTTAACACTGCGAAGCACAAGAAAACATGCTGAAAGAGGTACTGGCGGCAAGCTAGTGGATCATATGAAAAACCATCAGGACGTCAACATGGCCTTATTTTAGTACATTTGGATACTCACCTCAAGATGAAGTAATAAACTGGACTGATGATTTAAATGTTGTGTAGATAACTCTCCGGACTCTTCCAGCACTGCTCCACGTTCACTTCTCACACTGTGCGCAGGACCGATTCATTTGTCACTACGCAGACCGCTTGGTGATGTCAGAGTACCGCGAGAGCGATTCAAAGCAGACTTCTTCGTGTGATTTCTCAAATCGCTCTCGCGGTACTTTGATGTCATTCGCCTATCAGTTCTTGTGGCGCCAAACTAGTCTGCTCTCCAGTCACTCCCGCGCCGCAGCTGTGATTTCTCGTAGTTCGGCATGAAGTCAAAAACACACTAAATAAACAGCCTACTGTATATGAAGTTCAACCCGCCAAAGTGACGCATAGTAATGGTCAGTGCTTTAAATCTAAATGTATTAATGAAAGTGTGTCACAGAACGATGCTGTTGTTACCATAGACTGTAAAAAAATAGGTTGTTACGCATCCTCAGTGAGGATTCCTCACGCTTTTTAAAGTGAGTATATGGAAATATATTCCGTTGAGAACACCACTGGATATGTATACATTTGGCACCAAGTAAGTAGGCCTACCTCTCAGTTACTAATATAAACTTTTTAGCTGCAAATGTTATTACAATGCTAAAACAAGGTTACTGCTGTGTTCGCGATATATGCTAGTGGATGCTATGCTAGCGTTTGGGCTGAAGTTGTACCATTGACGTTACGTTTTGCAGGTCCATATTGAAAAAACACAAACTTACCACTCAGAACCATCCATTAACAATCTCCAAACAACTGATTATTCCTCAAATTCTGTATCTTCGTCTGATCCAGGCTCAAACATAAGCTCTCCCTGCTGAAAAAAAACAGCATAAAACCCAGCATGGGAATTATGCTGGTTTGATGCTGGTTTAGCTGTTGGTCACAAGCATACCAGCACCAAAACACAACATATGCTGGTCTTGCTGGTATGACCAGCATGGGATGCTGGTGCTAATGCTGGTTTGTTGCTGGTTTAGCTGATGCTAATGCTGGTGCAGACCAATTTTTAACAAACAGCCAATTAAAGCAGAGCTCAACATTATTATTCATGACCCTTTCAAATAAGGTAAAACAGACCATTTCATTCTGGGGGCAAATTCTAGGATTGTAATGGACATGTAAAACCATCTCTGGATATTTTTTGCACTTAATAAAGCCATCTATGTTGATATCAGAAAATAATTAAAAGACTTAAAACTCTCTTAAAGTTTAGAGTACCACTTTTAATCAGAACACAAGTACAGCTGTGATAAAAGAGAAAAGACGTTTGACAGTGATGCCAAAATGTATAAATCACATAAATAAGTAATATAAGGCAACTATTTCATATTGAAAAGAAATGTGCTATGAAAATGACATTCATCTCATATTCAACATGAATCAAGATCTCATATTTAGCAGTCACAACATCAGTCCTCATTTTTCGAAACGTAACTAGTTATGATTGACAGATGAAGTTGATTCAATCGGTTTATAAGGCCATGTTTTGTTCATTCTTTATTATTCTGAGCTGCATGAGAAATAAGGCTTCAAATGCCCACAGCAAATAAAACTGTGGCTTGATCAATTACATCTGTTATGGATGCATCCATTTATTTGTCAAATAGATTTTTATAGTGAACACAAAATGATTAAAAAGACATTAAAATGGTAAGTTTTTCCATTACACTGTAAGAACGATTTGTTGGTTCAACTTAAAAAAGTAAGTTACCTGTTTGCCTTAAAAAGTTCATTCAACTTAAAAATATTAGTAATATGTAAAATATGTTTTTAAGATTTTTGTTTTTTAACTTAAAATATAAAGGCAACCAGGTAACTTAAAGGAACACGCTGACTTTTTGGGACTTTAGCTTTTTCACCGTACTCTCCAGAGTTAGATACGTACCTTTTTCATCTCCGTGCATGCTGTAACTCTGTATGACACACCCACCGCTAGCCTAGCGTAGCACAAAGACTGGAAGTAAATGGCGCCAGCTAGCATACTGCTCCCAATAAGTGACAAAAAAAAAACGCCAATATCCACCCAAGAAGCAGCCTTCTGAAAATATAGTTTCCAGTATGTATCTGGTTAAAAGATGGCTGTGTCTCATGACCTTGTTATTTGTACACAATGTGACTATACAAATCACAACATATAAATAGGAAAATGTTGCAGTTATTTTGTCACTTATTTAAAGCAGTATGCTAGCTGGAGCCATGTACTTCCAGTCTTTGTGCTAAGCTAGGCTAGCGGTGGGTGCTTCAGACAGAGGTATGGGACGCAAAGAGATGAAAAAGGTATGTATGGACTTTGGGCGATACAGTGAATAAGCTAAAATCCCAAAAAGTTGGCATGCTCCTTTAAAAAAAAGTAAGTTAAACCAACTTATTTTTTACAGTGAGCATCTTTCAGGTGTGTAAAGTTGCTTGGAAATTGGCACAGAACAAGTTTTCAAAACATAATCTTGCCTAAAACACTGCTGCTTTAAAACAAATACTTGTATGTCCCAAATCAACAGGTTAGGGACAGTCGTATGAACTGACTGATATATTAGCACCTCAGTCAAAATCCTCTCTCCAACTGGGGAACAAACAATACAAACAAAATGTACTGCTTCTCATAAACCAGTTACTATTTCTAACATAATCTATGTCAGGTGATACACAATGCTACTATAAAAATATTGCCTATTCTGTAAAAGAAAAGTACCTTTATTTAAAAACAGGAAATGTTTATACCCTTGACTTATTGACTTATCTGACAAGTCCCGGTTAAATCTCAACTCGCACTTGCTCTGAATAAGAGAAAGGTTGTGCTTTTTTAGAGAAACCAAAGACTTTTAGCTTATCGTGTGTGTCAGAACGGCAGGAAGAGTTTTTAGAGGTAACACAGATCTCGTTTGCCATCTAGTGGATAGATAACAACACTACATTTTTAAAATAACCTTTTCCATTAAATTTGGTCTTTCGGTACACAATGCCACATAAACAAACAATCAATCACATTAAACACTTAAGTTACATTCTAAGTCTACAGTCACTTCTTCTGAACAACATCAGCAAGGAAATTTGGGTGCACAGTGTAGCGGAGCGTTCGGAGGGCGTCTGTTCAGGCGTCCATATTCGGGACAGGTTCTTTAGAGTGGTCATTATACATAAAGGTCTCCTCTATGTTGAAATCGGGTGGTAGCTGGTCTTTGTGGACCTCCATGTGCGAGGAGACCATCTTGAGCGTGGAAAAGAACAGGCCGCAGACGGTACAGCGGTACATGAGGGCACCCGAGTGTGTCTTTAGGTGGCAGATCATGGTGGATCGGCCGCGGAAAAAGCGCAGGCATACTTTACACTGATAGGGTTTCTCACCCGTGTGGATGCGGAGGTGGTAGGTGAACTCGCCCGAGTGTGCAAAGTGCTTACCGCAATACCTGCAGCGGTACCATTTCTGCCTGAGGCCCGCACCACTGGAAACGTTGCCGTTTGTGAACTGAACCATTTTGTCCTGAACGCCGAAACCCATGTTCACACTGAAACTTGCATTTGCGGTTTTACCCGAGCCGCCGGCCTCCAAAGGCGAGGAAGATGATGAGGAATACTCCATGAGCTGGTCTGCCTTGCGCTTGGTCGGCCACGTCTGGCCCTGAAGCTCACCCGAATGTGCGGTGAGATGGTAATGGAAAGCGTTTTCTGAGCGAAAGGTCTGCGGACACAGGAAGCAGCGCAGCTCGCCTTGGCTTTCCCCGCTGGTCTCCGGACTGCTGGCGTCCGGTTTCGCAGAAGACTCTTCCTCGGCGTGTAGGGCCACGTGGCGATCTAGCAGCGAACTCTCCAGGAAGGGGCTGCTACATTGTGGACAGGTGTAAATAGGAAAGAGGTGCGTTAAAGTGTGCCACAAAAGGGCGCATCGAGAGGATTGGGACAGCTGACATACTCCACAGCGTAGTGTCCTTAGGCAAACGTGACTCTGAACGTGCTCCCGGACAGCCTGAAAAACAGAAAACACTAGGTTAAGACTCAGCGTAGGTAATACAAAACAAAAACAACAACCAAGAAATTATGCCACAAACCTTAAAATCATTAGCAGTGGCTTTAGCACAAACAGCACATTGCAGTTCCCCTCCTTGTCTCTGTGAGGCGCCGCTCAGTTGTTCAGGATTTTGAGGGCTGCATTTGACCGCAGACAGACGTCTGTGGTGAATCAGCATGGCTTCGCTCTGAAACTGCTGCTCACAGACATCGCACGAGAACAGAAGGATACCCACGTGTGTGAGGGCATGAGTGACAGCAGCCCCGCGCTCGGAGAAGGAGGCTCCACACACCTGACATGAACCTGTTTCGGAGAGGTGCGTCTCGGCGTGAGTCCGAATGATGCCATTTTCGGCAGGGAGTAGCATTCCACAAGCTTTGCATGGCTGCGATGGAGCCAGCTGGCCTAAAGAGCCATGTTCGCCGTTCTCAATACACATCAGGTCTTCGTCATCCTCTTCCTCCACGATGAAGTGCTCCTCTTCATCGCTCAGCTCAATGATGTCTTCTGAAAGTGCTCTCCATTGATCCCCAGACTCGGTTTGATCCTCCTCAAGGTGGTGCCTCTTCCTGGCATCATCTTCGTCAAAGAAACTCGCATCTTTGACTTCTACTCCGCCTGCGACGGACCCCAGCTGCAAACTGTCCAGAGGGTCACTGGAGGACGACGAAGGGGCGCATGTTTCTCCTCCGAGCTGGGCTGAGGAGTCAGGAACGGAGCAGGTTTCTGGAAGAGACCCAAATGTTGATTTGCTACCATTAACCACAAGGTGGTCCACCGAGATGTTTCCTCCACCATCTCCTTCTTCGTCCCGCTCAGTCTTAAGCTGGAGAGTGAGACCAGGAAGAGCGTCTGTGGTACGGTTACTATCCGAGGGGCTCGGTTTGTTGGTCTCCAGCTGGCTGTATCCCAGATGCACATGCAGGTGCTCATTTTTAGGAGACTGGGAAAGCGAAACAGTAGCCGAGTGTGTGCGGTTTATTCTAAAATTCCTGCCTTGAGGAACCGGAGATGGTGTGACAGGTGTAGGAGCGGCCGGAGATGACAGTGAGGAACAAGATGCTGCGGAGGATGAGCAGACTGACGTAGCCATGGTGGCGGCGGACATCATTTCGCTCTCCACGTCTCCATCTCCCACCTGGTCTCCAGAACTGGAGCTCTGCAGGTCAGGAAAAGTGGCATGGCAAGCGCTCACCAGCTCCTTCACTCCCAGCCGTTCCGCCAGTTCGTACAACACACGGACATCTATAAGGTCTGTGAAAATTTCACCGGTGTAGATGAAAGTCAATACCTTCTCGAAATTGGTGGCTGAGACAAAGTCCAAAGAGAAGTTGGCGGGGAAGCTACCGTTTCGGGAACCTCTGGAAAAGAGGCTATTAAAGTGTGTGCACGCACACGCCAGCACCGCTCGATGAGCGGGGAACGAACGACCTCCGACCTGGATGACCACATCGCACAGGAGACGAGACAGACGACAGCGGTTGAGCTCGGAGAGGAGACGGGCCGCATGGCCTGAGCCCTGCAGCCTGATCCTCATGCCTGCTGATTGTGAAGAAAGCCAGGAATTCGACTGAAATTCAAAAGAAAGAAGGCGAATGACATTTTGTGTACGTAATTGTGAACATACAGTATATATTGAATATTATATATTTAAAGTGGGAGAGAATATACTAAGAGAGAAAGAGAGAAATACATTGTACTGAATATACTGAGAGGAAAAAATACACTGAAAAAAATTATTCATTCAATTTAAAATTTTGTGGTTACAATCAATTTAATTAAGCTACATTTAAACAAAAGTTTGTTGTTTTGTTTTTCTAATTTTGTTTTTGTTTAAATGTAGCTTAAAAAATTTGATTGCAACCACTTACCTTAAAAAATTGAGTAAATTGAATGAAGAGAGAATGTATTGTATATAGTGAATGTTGAAATAAATTGTATGTATTGAATATTGTATAGTATGATCAGTTAACAGAATTAGTGGTTTTTATATTGTCACTTATAGTATAGAAAACAAATTTTTACCTAAATTAGTCAAAAGGGATTTATTGCATTTTGGAACATAACTCTTCATATATATAAAAAATATAGTGCAATAAAGAGAGTGTCCTGTATATACCTAATATTGAAAATATTGTTTGTGTGTAGATGTTGAACATATATTGTGATTATATTGTGTGTATATATATTGAATATACTGAGAGATAAATATAATTATTATTAAGAGTGACTATACTAAGAAACAAATACAGTTGTATTTACTGAATATTAAATATATTGTATACATTTAGAGAGAGAGAGAGAGAATATATACATTATATTTATTGAATACTTTGAAATACTACTTAATATCCATATATAGATATTCTGAATAAATGATACCAAGCTGTGTGACCCCAAATTTTAAGTTTATGCAGCATGTAAAATAATTATGCAAAATAAAAAACGGGTAACCTAACAAAGACAACACACAACCACAATTGCTTATATTAACATTTCTGACATTTCCTTTAAAATCCCTGCACGACACAATATGCTAAATGCTTTATGGTTTGTTTACATTTTTCCACCTTTAGCATTAGCTAACTGTTTGTCATTGCATTCTACTAGCGCGTCTGGCTAACTAGCACATTAGCATAATCTTAAGCGAAAAACAATAAATTACTCATAGCGTCTCCACAATAGTGCACATAAACCGCCTACTGCATAAACGTTAGATGTAAATAGTGTCTTACTCATAGAGTTTTGTTGGTTTTGGACAGATAAGGATGGATAAATAGCATCGAACCCTGTTACCTCAGTCTGCCGTTCATATTCCTACACACGGGCTGTGTTACATCACTACTGAGGTGCCATCCTAGACAGCATTTTGTACGTCATGAACGTGTGTCGTTTTGTTGAAAATTTTAGAAGCTTTAAGATCTTTTTTGTGTTAATAGAAGCATGACAGTGTCAGGAGGATCACCCATTACCTTAATTACCGATTACTTTAAATGCTGTCTAGGTAGGCATCACACTAGGTTTTGAGACACAGCCAGTGTGTCAAACTCAAACCGTAAGAGAGCGCCTCCCATAGATTTAATATTAGTAGTACTGTAAAATTCAGTACTAATCCAAATTCCCTCAGGCTGATTTATAACAAATCAAGATGGTTAAACACACTCAGTTAATTTTTTTATTTTATGTTTGGCGTGAATAATCGAACATTTAGAGGCATAATGCATGAACATGTGCATTCAGGTTTCATAAATCATGGGAATGTAATTAATTATGTTGGCTTGAAAAAGCCAACATACTGTTCTTCATCTTAATCTTATTATTATTATGTTGGCTTGAAAAAGCCAACATACTGTTCTTCATCTTAATCTTATTATTATGTTGGCTTGAAAAAGCCAACATACTGTTCTTCATCTTAATCTTATTATGTTGGCTTGACAAAGCCAACATACTGTTGTTGTATCTAAACTTATTATTATTATGTTGGCTTGACAAAGCCAACATACTGTTGTTGTATCTAAACTTATTATTATTATTATTCTTATGCTCCCCCACTTTTTCTGACTGTAACTCCTCCTAGAGCTTTCAAGCTACACCCACAAAACTTTACAAAACTTTTAAGACTGGTCCGTAGATTTATGCTATGACTTTTCTAACTGATGGGACCTTCCGAATTCCTAAACGGGGGGCTCAAACACCCCAAAATTTCCATTGACTTAACATTGAGACAAACTTTGACGAGTCATAGCTGCGAGTGAGAAACTTGTAGAAACTTGTGGGTTACCACATTTAAGGAGGCTGACAGGCTCTGTAAGAACATACATCACAATGGGGTGTAAGCTGTACCCCTGGGGTGTAAGAGGCCCCCAAAATTTCCCATTGACTTATAATGGGGCAGGAAACATGCCCATATAAAGGAATAAAAGCGTCCCAGATGGAATATCTTCACTTTAGAGTGTCATAGAGACATGGGGGTTGGACCGTTTTACTTGTGGCTTGAAGGTTGATCATTATGGGATGCCATTTTTCTCCCTAGCAACCAAACTTAGTACCCTAGCAACGGAATAAACAAAGCCTTATTTCTCAGCTTCAGAACATCTTAGAGACACGGGGGTTGGACCGTTTTACTTGTGGCTTGAAGGTTGATCATTATGGGATGCCATTTTTCTCCCTAGCAACCAAACTTAGTACCCTAGCAACGGAATAAACAAAGCCTTATTTCTCAGCTTCAGAACATCTTAGAGACACGGGGGTTGGACCGTTTTACTTGTGGCTTGAAGGTTGATCATTATGGGATGCCATTTTTCTCCCTAGCAACCAAACTTAGTACCCTAGCAACGGAATAAACAAAGCCTTATTTCTCAGCTTCAGAACATCTTAGAGACACGGGGGTTGGACCGTTTTACTTGTGGCTTGAAGGTTGATCATTATGGGATGCCATTTTTCTCCCTAGCAACCAAACTTAGTACCCTAGCAACGGAATAAACAAAGCCTTATTTCTCAGCTTCAGAACATCTTAGAGACACGGGGGTTGGACCGTTTTACTTGTGGCTTGAAGGTTGATCATTATGGGATGCCATTTTTCTCCCTAGCAACCAAACTTAGTACCCTAGCAACGGAATAAACAAAGCCTTATTTCTCAGCTTCAGAACATCTTAGAGACACGGGGGTTGGACCGTTTTACTTGTGGCTTGAAGGTTGATCATTATGGGATGCCATTTTTCTCCCTAGCAACCAAACTTAGTACCCTAGCAACGGAATAAACAAAGCCTTATTTCTCAGCTTCAGAACATCTTAGAGACACGGGGGTTGGACCGTTTTACTTGTGGCTTGAAGGTTGATCATTATGGGATGCCATTTTTCTCCCTAGCAACCAAACTTAGTACCCTAGCAACGGAATAAACAAAGCCTTATTTCTCAGCTTCAGAACATGTTAGAGACACGGGGGTTGGACCGTTTTACTTGTGGCTTGAAGGTTGATTATTATGGGATGCCAATTTCCTCCCTAGCAACCAAACTTAGTACCCTAGCAACGGAATAAACAAAGCCTTATATCTCCGCTTCAGAACATCATAGAGACACGGGGGGTTGGACCGTTTTACTTGTGGCTTTAAGTGTGATCATTATGGGATGCCATTTTTCTCCCTAGCAACCAAACTTAGTACCCTAGCAACGGAATAAACAAAGCCTTATATCTCCGCTTCAGAACATCATAGAGACACGGGGGTTGGACCGTTTTACTTGTGGCTTGAAGGTTGATCATTATGGGATGCCAATTTTCTCCCTAGCAACCAAACTTAGTACCCTAGCAACGGAATAAACAAAGCCTTATCTCTCCGCTTTAGAACATCATAGAGACACGGGGGTTGGACTGTTTTACTTGGGGCTTGAAGGTTGATCATTATGGGATGCCAATTTTCTCCCTAGCAACCAAACTTAGTACCCTAGCAACGGAATAAACAAAGCCTTATATCTCCGCTTCAGAACATCATAGAGACACGGGGGTTGGACCGTTTTACTTGTGGCTTGAAGGTTGATCATTATGGGATGCCATTTTTCTTCCTAGCAACCAAACTTAGTACCCTAGCAACAGAATAAACAAAGCCTTATTTCTCCGCTTCAGAACATCTTAGAGACACGGGGGTTGGACCGTTTTACTTGTGGCTTGAAGGTTGATCATTATGGGATGCCAATTTCCTCCCTAGCAACCAAACTTAGTACCCTAGCAACGGAATAAACAAAGCCTTATATCTCAGCATCAGAACATTGTAGAGACACGGGGGTTGGACCGTTTTACTTGTGGCTTGAAGGTTGATCATTATGGGATGCCAATTTTCTCCCTAGCAACCAAACTTAGTACCCTAGCAACGGAATAAACAAAGCCTTATATCTCCGCTTCAGAACATCATAGAGACACGGGGGTTGGACCGTTTTACTTGTGGCTTGAAGGTTGATCATTATGGGATGCCAATTTTCTCCCTAGCAACCAAACTAAGTACCCTAGCAACGGAATAAACAAAGCCTTATATCTCCGCTTCAGAACATCATAGAGACACGGGGGTTGGACCGTTTTACTTGTGGCTTGAAGGTTGATCATTATGGGATGCCATTTTTCTCCCTAGCAACCAAACTTAGTACCCTAGCAACGGAATAAACAAAGCCTTATTTCTCCGCTTCAGAACATCTTAGAGACACGGGGGTTGGACCGTTTTACTTGTGGCTTTAAGTGTGATCATTATGGGATGCAATTTTTCTCCCTAGCAACCAAACTTAGTACCCTAGCAACGGAATAAACAAAGCCTTATATCTCCGCTTCAGAACATCATAGAGACACGGGGGTTGGACCGTTTTACTTGTGGCTTGAAGGTTGATCATTATGGGATGCCAATTTTCTCCCTAGCAACCAAACTTAGTACCCTAGCAACGGAATAAACAAAGCCTTATATCTCCGCTTCAGAACATCATGGAGACACGGGGGTTGGACCGTTTTACTTGTGGCTTGAAGGTTGATCATTATGGGATGCCAATTTTCTCCCTAGCAACCAAACTTAGTACCCTAGCAACGGAATAAATGTTAGCTTCATTCTAGCTTCATGCTAATCATGTTAGCTTCATGCTAGCTTCATGCTAATCATGCTAACATCATGCTAGCTTCATGCTAATCATGTTAGCTTCATGTTAGCTTCATGCTAATCATGTTAGCTTCATGCTAGCTTCATACTGATCATGCTAACATCATGCTAGCTTCATGCTAATCATGCTAGCTTCATGCTAATCATGCTAACTTCATGCTAATCATGCTAACAGCCAGATAGCCTACTAAAATAAACTTCTGTCAAACCATTTTAAATGTTCAGGCTACGCTTTTTCAAGCCAACATAAAGTTTGTCCTCAAACTTTAATATCTAGTTATTATTCTTATGCTCCCCCACTTTTTCTGACTGTAACTCCTCCTAGAGCTTTCAAGCTACACCCACAAAACTTTACAAAACTTTTAAGACTGGTCCGTAGATTTATGCTATGACTTTTCTAACTGATGGGACCTTCCGAATTCCTAAACGGGGGGCTCAAACACCCCAAAATTTCCATTGACTTAACATTGAGACAAACTTTGACGAGTCATAGCTGCGAGTGAGAAACTTGTAGAAACTTGTGGGTTACCACATTTAAGGAGGCTGACAGGCTCTGTAAGAACATACATCACAATGGGGTGTAAGCTGTACCCCTGGGGTGTAAGAGGCCCCCAAAATTTCCCATTGACTTATAATGGGGCAGGAAACATGCCCATATAAAGGAATAAAAGCGTCCCAGATGGAATATCTTCACTTTAGAGTGTCATAGAGACATGGGGGTTGGACCGTTTTACTTGTGGCTTGAAGGTTGATCATTATGGGATGCCATTTTTCTCCCTAGCAACCAAACTTAGTACCCTAGCAACGGAATAAACAAAGCCTTATTTCTCAGCTTCAGAACATCTTAGAGACACGGGGGTTGGACCGTTTTACTTGTGGCTTGAAGGTTGATCATTATGGGATGCCATTTTTCTCCCTAGCAACCAAACTTAGTACCCTAGCAACGGAATAAACAAAGCCTTATTTCTCAGCTTCAGAACATCTTAGAGACACGGGGGTTGGACCGTTTTACTTGTGGCTTGAAGGTTGATCATTATGGGATGCCATTTTTCTCCCTAGCAACCAAACTTAGTACCCTAGCAACGGAATAAACAAAGCCTTATTTCTCAGCTTCAGAACATCTTAGAGACACGGGGGTTGGACCGTTTTACTTGTGGCTTGAAGGTTGATCATTATGGGATGCCATTTTTCTCCCTAGCAACCAAACTTAGTACCCTAGCAACGGAATAAACAAAGCCTTATTTCTCAGCTTCAGAACATCTTAGAGACACGGGGGTTGGACCGTTTTACTTGTGGCTTGAAGGTTGATCATTATGGGATGCCATTTTTCTCCCTAGCAACCAAACTTAGTACCCTAGCAACGGAATAAACAAAGCCTTATTTCTCAGCTTCAGAACATCTTAGAGACACGGGGGTTGGACCGTTTTACTTGTGGCTTGAAGGTTGATCATTATGGGATGCCATTTTTCTCCCTAGCAACCAAACTTAGTACCCTAGCAACGGAATAAACAAAGCCTTATTTCTCAGCTTCAGAACATGTTAGAGACACGGGGGTTGGACCGTTTTACTTGTGGCTTGAAGGTTGATTATTATGGGATGCCAATTTCCTCCCTAGCAACCAAACTTAGTACCCTAGCAACGGAATAAACAAAGCCTTATATCTCCGCTTCAGAACATCATAGAGACACGGGGGGTTGGACCGTTTTACTTGTGGCTTTAAGTGTGATCATTATGGGATGCCATTTTTCTCCCTAGCAACCAAACTTAGTACCCTAGCAACGGAATAAACAAAGCCTTATATCTCCGCTTCAGAACATCATAGAGACACGGGGGTTGGACCGTTTTACTTGTGGCTTGAAGGTTGATCATTATGGGATGCCAATTTTCTCCCTAGCAACCAAACTTAGTACCCTAGCAACGGAATAAACAAAGCCTTATCTCTCCGCTTTAGAACATCATAGAGACACGGGGGTTGGACTGTTTTACTTGGGGCTTGAAGGTTGATCATTATGGGATGCCAATTTTCTCCCTAGCAACCAAACTTAGTACCCTAGCAACGGAATAAACAAAGCCTTATATCTCCGCTTCAGAACATCATAGAGACACGGGGGTTGGACCGTTTTACTTGTGGCTTGAAGGTTGATCATTATGGGATGCCATTTTTCTTCCTAGCAACCAAACTTAGTACCCTAGCAACAGAATAAACAAAGCCTTATTTCTCCGCTTCAGAACATCTTAGAGACACGGGGGTTGGACCGTTTTACTTGTGGCTTGAAGGTTGATCATTATGGGATGCCAATTTCCTCCCTAGCAACCAAACTTAGTACCCTAGCAACGGAATAAACAAAGCCTTATATCTCAGCATCAGAACATTGTAGAGACACGGGGGTTGGACCGTTTTACTTGTGGCTTGAAGGTTGATCATTATGGGATGCCAATTTTCTCCCTAGCAACCAAACTTAGTACCCTAGCAACGGAATAAACAAAGCCTTATATCTCCGCTTCAGAACATCATAGAGACACGGGGGTTGGACCGTTTTACTTGTGGCTTGAAGGTTGATCATTATGGGATGCCAATTTTCTCCCTAGCAACCAAACTAAGTACCCTAGCAACGGAATAAACAAAGCCTTATATCTCCGCTTCAGAACATCATAGAGACACGGGGGTTGGACCGTTTTACTTGTGGCTTGAAGGTTGATCATTATGGGATGCCATTTTTCTCCCTAGCAACCAAACTTAGTACCCTAGCAACGGAATAAACAAAGCCTTATTTCTCCGCTTCAGAACATCTTAGAGACACGGGGGTTGGACCGTTTTACTTGTGGCTTTAAGTGTGATCATTATGGGATGCAATTTTTCTCCCTAGCAACCAAACTTAGTACCCTAGCAACGGAATAAACAAAGCCTTATATCTCCGCTTCAGAACATCATAGAGACACGGGGGTTGGACCGTTTTACTTGTGGCTTGAAGGTTGATCATTATGGGATGCCAATTTTCTCCCTAGCAACCAAACTTAGTACCCTAGCAACGGAATAAACAAAGCCTTATATCTCCGCTTCAGAACATCATGGAGACACGGGGGTTGGACCGTTTTACTTGTGGCTTGAAGGTTGATCATTATGGGATGCCAATTTTCTCCCTAGCAACCAAACTTAGTACCCTAGCAACGGAATAAATGTTAGCTTCATTCTAGCTTCATGCTAATCATGTTAGCTTCATGCTAGCTTCATGCTAATCATGCTAACATCATGCTAGCTTCATGCTAATCATGTTAGCTTCATGTTAGCTTCATGCTAATCATGTTAGCTTCATGCTAGCTTCATACTGATCATGCTAACATCATGCTAGCTTCATGCTAATCATGCTAGCTTCATGCTAATCATGCTAACTTCATGCTAATCATGCTAACAGCCAGATAGCCTACTAAAATAAACTTCTGTCAAACCATTTTAAATGTTCAGGCTACGCTTTTTCAAGCCAACATAAAGTTTGTCCTCAAACTTTAATATCTAGTTATTATTATTATTCTTCTTCTGATCCCTACTTTTTCTGACTGTAACTCCTCCTAGAGCTTTCAAGCTACACCCACAAAACTTTACAAAACTTTTAAGACTGGTCCGTAGATTTATGCTATGACTTTTCTAACTGATGGGACCTTCCGAATTCCTAAACGGGGGGCTCAAACACCCCAAAATTTCCATTGACTTAACATTGAGACAAACTTTGACGAGTCATAGCTGCGAGTGAGAAACTTGTAGAAACTTGTGGGTTACCACATTTAAGGAGGCTGACAGGCTCTGTAAGAACATACATCACAATGGGGTGTAAGCTGTACCCCTGGGGTGTAAGAGGCCCCCAAAATTTCCCATTGACTTATAATGGGGCAGGAAACATGCCCATATAAAGGAATAAAAGCATCCCAGATGGAATATCTTCACTTTAGAGTGTCGTAGAGACATGGGGGTTGGACCGTTTTACTTGTGGCTTGAAGGTTGATCATTATGGGATGCCAATTTTCTCCCTAGCAACCAAACTTGGTACCCTAGCAACGGAATAAACAAAGCCTTATATCTCAGCATCAGAACATCATAGAGACACGGGGGTTGGACCGTTTTACTTGTGGCTTGAAGGTTGATCATTATGGGATGCCAATTTTCTCCCTAGCAACCAAACTTAGTACCCTAGCAACGGAATAAACAAAGCCTTATATCTCAGCATCAGAACATCATAGAGACACGGGGGTTGGACCGTTTTACTTGTGGCTTGAAGGTTGATCATTATGGGATGCCAATTTTCTCCCTAGCAACCAAACTTAGTACCCTAGCAACGGAATAAACAAAGCCTTATATCTCAGCATCAGAACATCATAGAGACACGGGGGTTGGACCGTTTTACTTGTGGCTTTAAGTGTGATCATTATGGGATGCCATTTTTCTCCCTAGCAACCAAACTTAGTACCCTAGCAACGGAATAAACAAAGCCTTATTTCTCCGCTTCAGAACATCATAGAGACACAGGGGTTGGACCGTTTTACTTGTGGCTTGAAGGTTGATCATTATGGGATGCCAATTTTCTCCCTAGCAACCAAACTTAGTACCCTAGCAACGGAATAAACAAAGCCTTATATCTCAGCATCAGAACATCATAGAGACACGGGGGTTGGACCGTTTTACTTGTGGCTTGAAGGTTGATCATTATGGGATGCCAATTTTCTCCCTAGCAACCAAACTTAGTACCCTAGCAACGGAATAAACAAAGCCTTATATCTCAGCATCAGAACACCATAGAGACACGGGGGTTGGACCGTTTTACTTGTGGCTTTAAGTGTGATCATTATGGGATGCCATTTTTCTCCCTAGCAACCAAACTTAGTACCCTAGCAACGGAATAAACAAAGCCTTATATCTCCGCTTCAGAACATCATAGAGACACGGGGGTTGGACCGTTTTACTTGTGGCTTGAAGGTTGATCATTATGGGATGCCAATTTTCTCCCTAGCAACCAAACTTAGTACCCTAGCAACGGAATAAACAAAGCCTTATATCTCCGCTTCAGAACATCATAGAGACACGGGGGTTGGACCGTTTTACTTGTGGCTTGAAGGTTGATCATTATGGGATGCCAATTTTCTCCCTAGCAACCAAACTTAGTACCCTAGCAACGGAATAAACAAAGCCTTATATCTCCGCTTCAGAACATCATAGAGACACGGGGGTTGGACCGTTTTACTTGTGGCTTGAAGTTTGATCATTATGGGATGCCAATTTTCTCCCTAGCAACCAAACTTAGTACCCTAGCAACGGAATAAACAAAGCCTTATATCTTCGCTTCAGAACATCATAGAGACACGGGGGTTGGACCGTTTTACTTGTGGATTGAAGGTTGATCATTATGGGATGCCAATTTTCTCCCTAGCAACCAAACTTAGTACCCTAGCAACGGAATAAACAAAGCCTTATATCTCCGCTTCAGAACATCATAGAGACATGGGGGTTGGACCGTTTTACTTGTGGCTTGAAGGTTGATCATTATGGGATGCCAATTTTCTCCCTAGCAACCAAACTTAGTACCCTAGCAACGGAATAAACAAAGCCTTTTATCTCCGCTTCAGAACATCTTAGAGACACGGGGGTTTGACCGTTTTACTTGTGGCTTGAAGGTTGATCATTATGGGATGCCAATTTTCTCCCTAGCAACCAAACTTAGTACCCTAGCAACGGAATAAACAAAGCCTTATATCTCCGCTTCAGAACATCATAGAGACACGGGGGTTGGACCGTTTTACTTGTGGCTTGAAGGTTGATCATTATGGGATGCCAATTTTCTCCCTAGCAACCAAACTTAGTACCCTAGCAACGGAATAAACAAAGCCTTATATCTCCGCTTCAGAACATCATAGAGACATGGGGGTTGGACCGTTTTACTTGTGGCTTGAAGGTTGATTATTATGGGATGCCAATTTCCTCCCTAGCAACCAAACTTAGTACCCTAGCAACGGAATAAACAAAGCCTTATATCTCAGCATCAGAACATTGTAGAGACACGGGGGTTGGACCGTTTTACTTGTGGCTTTAAGTGTGATCATTATGGGATGCCATTTTTCTCCCTAGCAACCAAACTTAGTACCCTAGCAACGGAATAAACAAAGCCTTATATCTCCGCTTCAGAACATCATAGAGACACGGGGGTTGGACCGTTTTACTTGTGGCTTGAAGGTTGATCATTATGGGATGCCAATTTTCTCCCTAGCAACCAAACTTATTACCCTAGCAACGGAATAAACAAAGCCTTATTTCTCCGCTTCAGAACATCTTAGAGACACGGGGGTTGGACCGTTTTACTTGTGGCTTGAAGGTTGATTATTATGGGATGCCAATTTCCTCCCTAGCAACCAAACTTAGTACCCTAGCAACGGAATAAACAAAGCCTTATATCTCAGCATCAGAACATCGTAGAGACACGGGGGTTGGACCGTTTTACTTGTGGCTTTAAGTGTGATCATTATGGGATGCCAATTTTCTCCCTAGCAACCAAACTTAGTACCCTAGCAACGGAATAAACAAAGCCTTATATCTCCGCTTCAGAACATCATAGAGACATGGGGGTTGGACCGTTTTACTTGTGGCATGAAGGTTGATCATTATGGGATGCCAATTTTCTCCCTAGCAACCAAACTTAGTACCCTAGCAACGGAATAAACAAAGCCTTATATCTCCGCTTCAGAACATCATAGAGACACGGGGGTGGGACCGTTTTACTTGTGGCTTGAAGGTTGATCATTATGGGATGCCAATTTTCTCCTTAGCAACCAAACTTAGTACCCTAGCAACGGAATAAATGTTAGCTTCATTCTAGCTTCATGCTAATCATGTTAGCTTCATGCTAGCTTCATGCTAATCATGTTAGCTTCATGTTAGCTTCATGCTAATCATGTTAGCTTCATGTTAGCTTCATGCTAATCATTGTAGCTTCATGCTAGCTTCATACTGATCATGCTAACATCATGCTAGCTTCATGCTAATCATGCTAGCTTCATGCTAATCATGCTAACTTCATGCTAATCATGCTAACAGCCAGATAGCCTACTAAAATAAACTTCTGTCAAACCATTTTAAATGTTCAGGCTACGCTTTTTCAAGCCAACATAAAGTTTGTCCTCAAACTTTAATATCTAGTTATTATTATGTTGGCTTGACAAAGCCAACATACTGTTGTTGTATCTAAACTTATTAGTGGTGCTTGCATTTATGCAAGGCATCACTATTACTATTGCTCATACTTATTCTTATTATTCTTATTCTGGACACTTTTTTCGGCGCGTAACTCGTCCCGCACGGTTTGTCATAGACCCATGAAAGATAGCTCAAAATGACCGGTTTATTGAGGAGAGGTGTGCTATGACTTTTATAAGGGATCGGGTGCAGGATTTTCGAAAGGGGGGCGAAAAACCACCCGAAAAATCCCATTGACTTAACATTGCGCCCAACTTTGACGGGTCATAGCTCAGCTCGAGGATTTGGTAGAAACTTGTGGGTTACAACATTTGAAGAGGGTGGTAGACTCTGTAAGAACATACATCACAATGTGGTGAAAGTTGTACCCCTGGGGTGTAGGAGGCGCCCAAAAGTGCCCCATTGACTTATAATGGGTCACGGAACATGCCCATATAAGGGAATAAGAATTTTCCTGATGGGATATCTTCGAATTACAGTGTCGTAGAATCAAGGGGGTGGGCTTATTTTACTCAGGCATCCAATCAGTCTCTCAGGAGAGTCCCAGAGCTATTAAGCCACGCCCCTAGCAACCATTTTGGGCACCCTAGCAACATCTCCCATAGACTGCCATTATAAAATGCCCAGATGGATATCTTTGTAGCACAGTGTCATAGAGACATGGGGGTGGGCTCATTTTACTCAGGCATCCAATCAGTCTCTCGGGATCCTTAAAGACTTACCAAGCCACGCCCCTAGCAACCACTTTTGAGCACCCTAGCAACATAAAATTCAAACAGTTATATCTCGGCATCAGAACATCGTAGAGACACGGGGGTTGGACCGTTTTACTTGTGACTAGGGGTGTAACAATTGGGCACATAATTGGCCACTCCCAAGGCACGCCCCTAGCAACCAAATTTGAGCACCCTAGCAACCGAATAAACAAAGCCTTATATCTCCGCATCAGAACATCGTAGAGACATGGGGGTTGGACCGTTTGACTCGTGACTCGGAGTGTAATCATTATGGGATGCCATTTTTTCCTAGCAACCAAATACAGTACCCTAGCAACAGAGTAAACAAAGCCTTATATCTCCGCACCAGAACATCGTAGAGACACGGGGGTTGGACCGCTTGACTAGTGACTCAGAGTGTAATCATTATGGGATGCCAATTTTTTCCCTAGCAACCAAATACAGTACCCTAGCAACAGAGTAAACAAAGCCTTATATCTCCGCACCAGAACATTATAGAGACACGGGGGTTAGACCGTTTGACTCGTGACTCAGAGTGTAATCATTATGGGATGCCAATTTTTTCCCTAGCAACCAAATACAGTACCCTAGCAACAGAGTAAACAAAGCCTTATATCTCCGCATCAGAACATCGTAGAGACATGGGGGTTGGACCGTTTGACTCGTGACTCGGAGTGTAATCATTATGGGATGCCATTTTTTTCCCTAGCAACCAAATACAGTACCCTAGCAACAGAGTAAACAAAGCCTTATATCTCCGCATCAGAACATCGTAGAGACATGGGGGTTGGACCGTTTGACTCGTGACTCGGAGTGAAATCATTATGGGATGCCAATTTTTTTCCCTAGCAACCAAATACAGTACCCTAGCAACAGAGTAAACAAAGCCTTATATCTCCGCATCAGAACATTGTAGAGACACGGGGGTTGGACCATTTTACTTTTGGGTTGGAGTATAATCATATATTGTCCCGGGAATTTTGCCACGGCAAGCACCACTTCACATTTTCTTCAGGAAATGTACCTATCTAGTTATTATTATTATTCTTATGCTCCCCCACTTTTTCTGACTGTAACTCCTCCTAGAGCTTTCAAGCTACACCCACAAAACTTTACAAAACTTTTAAGACTGGTCCGTAGATTTATGCTATGACTTTTCTAACTGATGGGACCTTCCGAATTCCTAAACGGGGGGCTCAAACACCCCAAAATTTCCATTGACTTAACATTGAGACAAACTTTGACGAGTCATAGCTGCGAGTGAGAAACTTGTAGAAACTTGTGGGTTACCACATTTAAGGAGGCTGACAGGCTCTGTAAGAACATACATCACAATGGGGTGTAAGCTGTACCCCTGGGGTGTAAGAGGCCCCCAAAATTTCCCATTGACTTATAATGGGGCAGGAAACATGCCCATATAAAGGAATAAAAGCGTCCCAGATGGAATATCTTCACTTTAGAGTGTCATAGAGACATGGGGGTTGGACCGTTTTACTTGTGGCTTGAAGGTTGATCATTATGGGATGCCATTTTTCTCCCTAGCAACCAAACTTAGTACCCTAGCAACGGAATAAACAAAGCCTTATTTCTCAGCTTCAGAACATCTTAGAGACACGGGGGTTGGACCGTTTTACTTGTGGCTTGAAGGTTGATCATTATGGGATGCCATTTTTCTCCCTAGCAACCAAACTTAGTACCCTAGCAACGGAATAAACAAAGCCTTATTTCTCAGCTTCAGAACATCTTAGAGACACGGGGGTTGGACCGTTTTACTTGTGGCTTGAAGGTTGATCATTATGGGATGCCATTTTTCTCCCTAGCAACCAAACTTAGTACCCTAGCAACGGAATAAACAAAGCCTTATTTCTCAGCTTCAGAACATCTTAGAGACACGGGGGTTGGACCGTTTTACTTGTGGCTTGAAGGTTGATCATTATGGGATGCCATTTTTCTCCCTAGCAACCAAACTTAGTACCCTAGCAACGGAATAAACAAAGCCTTATTTCTCAGCTTCAGAACATCTTAGAGACACGGGGGTTGGACCGTTTTACTTGTGGCTTGAAGGTTGATCATTATGGGATGCCATTTTTCTCCCTAGCAACCAAACTTAGTACCCTAGCAACGGAATAAACAAAGCCTTATTTCTCAGCTTCAGAACATCTTAGAGACACGGGGGTTGGACCGTTTTACTTGTGGCTTGAAGGTTGATCATTATGGGATGCCATTTTTCTCCCTAGCAACCAAACTTAGTACCCTAGCAACGGAATAAACAAAGCCTTATTTCTCAGCTTCAGAACATGTTAGAGACACGGGGGTTGGACCGTTTTACTTGTGGCTTGAAGGTTGATTATTATGGGATGCCAATTTCCTCCCTAGCAACCAAACTTAGTACCCTAGCAACGGAATAAACAAAGCCTTATATCTCCGCTTCAGAACATCATAGAGACACGGGGGGTTGGACCGTTTTACTTGTGGCTTTAAGTGTGATCATTATGGGATGCCATTTTTCTCCCTAGCAACCAAACTTAGTACCCTAGCAACGGAATAAACAAAGCCTTATATCTCCGCTTCAGAACATCATAGAGACACGGGGGTTGGACCGTTTTACTTGTGGCTTGAAGGTTGATCATTATGGGATGCCAATTTTCTCCCTAGCAACCAAACTTAGTACCCTAGCAACGGAATAAACAAAGCCTTATCTCTCCGCTTTAGAACATCATAGAGACACGGGGGTTGGACTGTTTTACTTGGGGCTTGAAGGTTGATCATTATGGGATGCCAATTTTCTCCCTAGCAACCAAACTTAGTACCCTAGCAACGGAATAAACAAAGCCTTATATCTCCGCTTCAGAACATCATAGAGACACGGGGGTTGGACCGTTTTACTTGTGGCTTGAAGGTTGATCATTATGGGATGCCATTTTTCTTCCTAGCAACCAAACTTAGTACCCTAGCAACAGAATAAACAAAGCCTTATTTCTCCGCTTCAGAACATCTTAGAGACACGGGGGTTGGACCGTTTTACTTGTGGCTTGAAGGTTGATCATTATGGGATGCCAATTTCCTCCCTAGCAACCAAACTTAGTACCCTAGCAACGGAATAAACAAAGCCTTATATCTCAGCATCAGAACATTGTAGAGACACGGGGGTTGGACCGTTTTACTTGTGGCTTGAAGGTTGATCATTATGGGATGCCAATTTTCTCCCTAGCAACCAAACTTAGTACCCTAGCAACGGAATAAACAAAGCCTTATATCTCCGCTTCAGAACATCATAGAGACACGGGGGTTGGACCGTTTTACTTGTGGCTTGAAGGTTGATCATTATGGGATGCCAATTTTCTCCCTAGCAACCAAACTAAGTACCCTAGCAACGGAATAAACAAAGCCTTATATCTCCGCTTCAGAACATCATAGAGACACGGGGGTTGGACCGTTTTACTTGTGGCTTGAAGGTTGATCATTATGGGATGCCATTTTTCTCCCTAGCAACCAAACTTAGTACCCTAGCAACGGAATAAACAAAGCCTTATTTCTCCGCTTCAGAACATCTTAGAGACACGGGGGTTGGACCGTTTTACTTGTGGCTTTAAGTGTGATCATTATGGGATGCAATTTTTCTCCCTAGCAACCAAACTTAGTACCCTAGCAACGGAATAAACAAAGCCTTATATCTCCGCTTCAGAACATCATAGAGACACGGGGGTTGGACCGTTTTACTTGTGGCTTGAAGGTTGATCATTATGGGATGCCAATTTTCTCCCTAGCAACCAAACTTAGTACCCTAGCAACGGAATAAACAAAGCCTTATATCTCCGCTTCAGAACATCATGGAGACACGGGGGTTGGACCGTTTTACTTGTGGCTTGAAGGTTGATCATTATGGGATGCCAATTTTCTCCCTAGCAACCAAACTTAGTACCCTAGCAACGGAATAAATGTTAGCTTCATTCTAGCTTCATGCTAATCATGTTAGCTTCATGCTAGCTTCATGCTAATCATGCTAACATCATGCTAGCTTCATGCTAATCATGTTAGCTTCATGTTAGCTTCATGCTAATCATGTTAGCTTCATGCTAGCTTCATACTGATCATGCTAACATCATGCTAGCTTCATGCTAATCATGCTAGCTTCATGCTAATCATGCTAACTTCATGCTAATCATGCTAACAGCCAGATAGCCTACTAAAATAAACTTCTGTCAAACCATTTTAAATGTTCAGGCTACGCTTTTTCAAGCCAACATAAAGTTTGTCCTCAAACTTTAATATCTAGTTATTATTATTATTCTTCTTCTGATCCCTACTTTTTCTGACTGTAACTCCTCCTAGAGCTTTCAAGCTACACCCACAAAACTTTACAAAACTTTTAAGACTGGTCCGTAGATTTATGCTATGACTTTTCTAACTGATGGGACCTTCCGAATTCCTAAACGGGGGGCTCAAACACCCCAAAATTTCCATTGACTTAACATTGAGACAAACTTTGACGAGTCATAGCTGCGAGTGAGAAACTTGTAGAAACTTGTGGGTTACCACATTTAAGGAGGCTGACAGGCTCTGTAAGAACATACATCACAATGGGGTGTAAGCTGTACCCCTGGGGTGTAAGAGGCCCCCAAAATTTCCCATTGACTTAAAATGGGGCAGGAAACATGCCCATATAAAGGAATAAAAGCGTCCCAGATGGAATATCTTCACTTTAGAGTGTAGTAGAGACATGGGGGTTGGACCGTTTTACTTGTGGCTTGAAGGTTGATCATTATGGGATGCCAATTTTCTCCCTAGCAACCAAACTTAGTACCCTAGCAACGGAATAAACAAAGCCTTATTTCTCCGCTTCAGAACATCTTAGAGACACAGGGGTTGGACCGTTTTACTTGTGGCTTGAAGGTTGATTATTATGGGATGCCAATTTCCTCCCTAGCAACCAAACTTAGTACCCTAGCAACGGAATAAACAAAGCCTTATATCTCAGCATCAGAACATTGTAGAGACACGGGGGTTGGACCGTTTTACTTGTGGCTTTAAGTGTGATCATTATGGGATGCCATTTTTCTCCCTAGCAACCAAACTTAGTACCCTAGCAACGGAATAAACAAAGCATTATATCTCCACTTCAGAACATCATAGAGACACGGGGGTTGGACCGTTTTACTTGTGGCTTGAAGGTTGATCATTATGGGATGCCAATTTTCTCCCTAGCAACCAAACTTAGTACCCTAGCAACGGAATAAACAAAGCCTTATATCTCCGCTTCAGAACATCATAGAGACATGGGGGTTGGACCGTTTTACTTGTGGCATGAAGGTTGACCATTATGGGATGCCAATTTTCTCCCTAGCAACCAAACTTAGTACCCTAGCAACGGAATAAACAAAGCCTTATATCTCCGCTTCAGAACATCATAGAGACACGGGGGTTGGACCGTTTTACTTGTGGCTTGAAGGTTGATCATTATGGGATGCCAATTTTCTCCCTAGCAACCAAACTTAGTACCCTAGCAACGGAATAAACAAAGCCTTATATCTCCGCTTCAGAACATCATAGAGACACGGGGGTTGGACCGTTTTACTTGTGGCTTGAAGGTTGATCATTATGGGATGCCAATTTTCTCCCTAGCAACCAAACTTAGTACCCTAGCAACGGAATAAACAAAGCCTTATATCTCCGCTTCAGAACATCATAGAGACACGGGGGTTGGACCGTTTTACTTGTGGCTTGAAGGTTGATCATTATGGGATAACAATTTTCTCCCTAGCAACCAAACTTAGTACCCTAGCAACGGAATAAACAAAGCCTTATATCTCCGCTTCAGAACATCATAGAGACACGGGGGTTGGACCGTTTTACTTGTGGCTTGAAGGTTGATCATTATGGGATGCCAATTTTCTCCCTAGCAACCAAACTTAGTACCCTAGCAACGGAATAAACAAAGCCTTATATCTCCGCTTCAGAACATCATAGAGACAAGGGGGTTGGACCGTTTTACTTGTGGCTTGAAGGTTGATCATTATGGGATGCCAATTTTCTCCCTAGCAACCAAACTTAGTACCCTAGCAACGGAATAAACAAAGCCTTATATCTCCGCTTCAGAAAATCATAGAGACACGGGGGTTGGACCGTTTTACTTGTGGCTTGAAGGTTGATCATTATGGGATGCCAATTTTCTCCCTAGCAACCAAACTTAGTACCCTAGCAACGGAATAAACAAAGCCTTATATCTTTGCTTCAGAACATCTTAGAGACACGGGGTTGAACCGTTTTACTTGTGGCTTGAAGGTTGATCATTATGGGATAACAATTTTCTCCTTAGCAACCAAACTTAGTACCCTAGCAACGGAATAAACAAAGCCTTATATCTCCGCTTCAGAACATCATAGAGACACGGGGGTTGGACCGTTTTACTTGTGGCTTGAAGGTTGATCATTATGGGATGCCAATTTTCTCCCTAGCAACCAAACTTAGTACCCTAGCAACAGAATAAACAAAGCCTTATATCTCCGCTTCAGAACATCATAGAGACAAGGGGGTTGGACCGTTTTACTTGTGGCTTGAAGGTTGATCATTATGGGATGCCAATTTTCTCCCTAGCAACCAAACTTAGTACCCTAGCAACGGAATAAACAAAGCCTTATATCTCCGCTTCAGAACATCATAGAGACACAGGGGTTGGACCGTTTTACTTGTGGCTTGAAGGTTGATCATTATGGGATGCCAATTTTCTCCCTAGCAACCAAACTTAGTACCCTAGCAACGGAATAAACAAAGCCTTATATCTTTGCTTCAGAACATCTTAGAGACACGGGGTTGGACCGTTTTACTTGTGGCTTGAAGTGTGATCATTATGGGATGCCAATTTTCTCCCTAGCAACCAAACTTAGTACCCTAGCAACTGAACAAACAAAGCCTTATATCTCCACAACAGAACATCATAGAGACACAGGGGTTGGACCGTTTTACTTGTGGCTTGAAATGTGATCATTATGGGATGCCAATTTTCTCCCTAGCAACCAAACTTAGTACCCTACCAACGGAACAAACAAAGCCTTGTATCTCCGCATCAGAACATCATAGAGACACGGGGGTTGGACCGTTTTACTTGTGGCTTGAAGTGTAATCATTATGGGATGTCGATTTTCTCCCTAGCAACCAAACTTAGTACCCTAGCAACAGAACAAACAAAGCCTTACATTCCGCATCAGAACATCATAGAGACATGGGGGTTGGACCGTTTTACTTGTGGCTTGAAGTGTCATCATTATGAGATGCCAATTTTCTGCCTAGCAACCAAACTTAGTACCCTAGCAACGGAACAAACAAAGCCTTATATCTCCGCATCAGAACATCATAGAGACATGGGGGTTGGGCCTTTAAACATGTTAGCTTTATGCTGACTTTATGCTAAATCATGTTAGCTTCATGCTAAATCAGGCTAGCTTTATGCTAAATTATGTTAGCTTTATTTTAAAAAGCTTCATACTTAAGCATACTAACAACAAGATAGCCTACTAAACCAGACTTCTGTCAAACTTCTGTCAAACTTCTGTCAAACTGTCTTAAACGTTCAGACCAGGCTTTGTCAAGCCAACATAAAGTTTGTCCTCAAACTTTAATATCTAGTTATTATTCTTCTTCTGATCCCTACTTTTTCTGACTGTAACTCCTCCTAGAGCTTTCAAGCTACACCCACAAAACTTTACAAAACTTTTAAGACTGGTCCGTAGATTTATGCTATGACTTTTCTAACTGATGGGACCTTCCGAATTCCTAAACGGGGGGCTCAAACACCCCAAAATTTCCATTGACTTAACATTGAGACAAACTTTGACGAGTCATAGCTGCGAGTGAGAAACTTGTAGAAACTTGTGGGTTACCACATTTAAGGAGGCTGACAGGCTCTGTAAGAACATACATCACAATGGGGTGTAAGCTGTACCCCTGGGGTGTAAGAGGCCCCCAAAATTTCCCATTGACTTATAATGGGGCAGGAAACATGCCCATATAAAGGAATAAAAGCGTCCCAGATGGAATATCTTCACTTTAGAGTGTCGTAGAGACATGGGGGTTGGACCGTTTTACTTGTGGCTTGAAGGTTGATCATTATGGGATGCCAATTTTCTCCCTAGCAACCAAACTTAGTACCCTAGCAACGGAATAAACAAAGCCTTATATCTCCGCTTCAGAACATCATAGAGACACGGGGGTTGGACCGTTTTACTTGTGGCTTGAAGGTTGATCATTATGGGATGCCATTTTTCTCCCTAGCAACCAAACTTAGTACCCTAGCAACGGAATAAACAAAGCCTTATATCTCAGCATCAGAACATTGTAGAGACACGGGGGTTGGACCGTTTTACTTGTGGCTTTAAGTGTGATCATTATGGGATGCCATTTTTCTCCCTAGCAACCAAACTTAGTACCCTAGCAACGGAATAAACAAAGCCTTATATCTCCGCTTCAGAACATCATAGAGACACGGGGGTTGGACCGTTTTACTTGTGGCTTGAAGGTTGATCATTATGGGATGCCAATTTTCTCCCTAGCAACCAAACTTAGTACCCTAGCAACGGAATAAACAAAGCCTTATATCTCCGCTTCAGAACATCATAGAGACACGGGGGTTGGACCGTTTTACTTGTGGCTTGAAGGTTGATCATTATGGGATGCCAATTTTCTCCCTAGCAACCAAACTTAGTACCCTAGCAACGGAATAAACAAAGCCTTATATCTCCGCTTCAAAACATCATAGAGACACGGGGGTTGGACCGCTTTACTTGTGGCTTGAAGGTTGATCATTATGGGATGCCAATTTTCTCCTTAGCAACCAAACTTAGTACCCTAGCAACGGAATAAACAAAGCCTTATATCTCCGCTTCAGAACATCATAGAGACACGGGGGTTGGACCGTTTTACTTGTGGCGTGAAGGTTGATCATTATGGGATGCCAATTTTCTCCTTAGCAACCAAACTTAGTACCCTAGCAACGGAATAAACAAAGCCTTATATCTCCGCTTCAGAACATCATAGAGACACGGGGGTTGGACCGTTTTACTTGTGGCTTGAAGGTTGATCATTATGGGATGCCAATTTTCTCCCTAGCAACCAAACTTAGTACCCTAGCAACGGAATAAACAAAGCCTTATATCTCCGCTTCAGAACATCATAGAGACACGGGGGTTGGACCGCTTTACTTGTGGCTTGAAGGTTGATCATTATGGGATGCCAATTTTCTCCTTAGCAACCAAACTTAGTACCCTAGCAACGGAATAAACAAAGCCTTATATCTCCGCTTCAGAACATCATAGAGACACGGGGGTTGGACCGTTTTACTTGTGGCGTGAAGGTTGATCATTATGGGATGCCAATTTTCTCCCTAGCAACCAAACTTAGTACCCTAGCAACGGAATAAACAAAGCCTTATATCTCCGCTTCAGAACATCATAGAGACACGGGGGTTGGACCGTTTTACTTGTGGCTTGAAGTGTGATCATTATGGGATGCCAATTTTCTCCCTAGCAACCAAACTTAGTACCCTAGCAACGGAATAAACAAAGCCTTATATCTTTGCTTCAGAACATCTTAGAGACACGGGGTTGGACCGTTTTACTTGTGGCTTGAAGTGTGATCATTATGGGATGCCAATTTTCTCCCTAGCAACCAAACTTAGTACCCTACCAACGGAACAAACAAAGCCTTCTATCTCCGCATCAGAACATCATAGAGACACGGGGGTTGGACCGTTTTACTTGTGGCTTGAAGTGTAATCATTATGGGATGTTGATTTTCTCCCTAGCAACCAAACTTAGTACCCTAGCAACAGAACAAACAAAGCCTTACATCTCCGCATCAGAACATCATAGAGACATGGGGGTTGGACCGTTTTACTTGTGGCTTGAAGTGTAATCATTATGGGATGCCAATTTTCTGCCTAGCAACCAAACTTAGTACCCTAGCAACGGAACAAACAAAGCCTTATATCTCCGCATCAGAACATCATAGAGACATGGGGGTTGGGTCTTTAAACATGTTAGCTTTATGCTGACTTTATGCTAGATCATGTTAGCGTCATGCTAAATCAGGCTAGCTTTATGCTAAATTATGTTAGCTTTATTTTAAAAAGCTTCATACTTAAGCATACTAACAACAAGTTGGCCTACTAAACCAGACTTCTGTCAAACTTCTGTCAAACTTCTGTCAAACTGTCTTAAACGTTCAGACCAGGCTTTGTCAAGCCAACATAAAGTTTGTCCTCAAACTTTAATATCTAGTTATTATTATTATTCTTCTTCTGATCCCTACTTTTTCTGACTGTAACTCCTCCTAGAGCTTTCAAGCTACACCCACAAAACTTTACAAAACTTTTAAGACTGGTCCGTAGATTTATGCTATGACTTTTCTAACTGATGGGACCTTCCGAATTCCTAAACGGGGGGCTCAAACACCCCAAAATTTCCATTGACTTAACATTGAGACAAACTTTGACGAGTCATAGCTGCGAGTGAGAAACTTGTAGAAACTTGTGGGTTACCACATTTAAGGAGGCTGACAGGCTCTGTAAGAACATACATCACAATGGGGTGTAAGCTGTACCCCTGGGGTGTAAGAGGCCCCCAAAATTTCCCATTGACTTATAATGGGGCAGGAAACATGCCCATATAAAGGAATAAAAGCGTCCCAAATGGAATATCTTCACTTTAGAGTGTCGTAGAGACATGGGGGTTGGACCGTTTTACTTGTGGCTTGAAGGTTGATCATTATGGGATGCCATTTTTCTCCCTAGCAACCAAACTTAGTACCCTAGCAACGGAATAAACAAAGCCTTATTTCTCCGCTTCAGAACATCTTAGAGACACGGGGGTTGGACCGTTTTACTTGTGGCTTGAAGGTTGATCATTATGGGATGCCATTTTTCTCCCTAGCAACCAAACTTAGTGCCCTAGCAACGGAATAAACAAAGCCTTATTTCTCCGCTTCAGAACATCTTAGAGACACGGGGGTTGGACCGTTTTACTTGTGGCTTGAAGGTTGATCATTATGGGATGCCATTTTTCTCCCTAGCAACCAAACTTAGTACCCTAGCAACGGAATAAACAAAGCCTTATTTCTCCGCTTCAGAACATCTTAGAGACACGGGGGTTGGACCGTTTTACTTGTGGCTTGAAGGTTGATCATTATGGGATGCCATTTTTCTCCCTAGCAACCAAACTTAGTGCCCTAGCAACGGAATAAACAAAGCCTTATTTCTCCGCTTCAGAACATCTTAGAGACACGGGGGTTGGACCGTTTTACTTGTGGCTTGAAGGTTGATCATTATGGGATGCCATTTTTCTCCCTAGCAACCAAACTTAGTACCCTAGCAACGGAATAAACAAAGCCTTATTTCTCCGCTTCAGAACATCTTAGAGACACGGGGGTTGGACCGTTTTACTTGTGGCTTGAAGGTTGATCATTATGGGATGCCATTTTTCTCCCTAGCAACCAAACTTAGTGCCCTAGCAACGGAATAAACAAAGCCTTATTTCTCCGCTTCAGAACATCTTAGAGACACGGGGGTTGGACCGTTTTACTTGTGGCTTGAAGGTTGATCATTATGGGATGCCATTTTTCTCCCTAGCAACCAAACTTAGTACCCTAGCAACGGAATAAACAAAGCCTTATTTCTCCGCTTCAGAACATCTTAGAGACACGGGGGTTGGACCGTTTTACTTGTGGCTTGAAGGTTGATCATTATGGGATGCCATTTTTCTCCCTAGCAACCAAACTTAGTACCCTAGCAACGGAATAAACAAAGCCTTATTTCTCCGCTTCAGAACATCTTAGAGACACGGGGGTTGGACCGTTTTACTTGTGGCTTGAAGGTTGATCATTATGGGATGCCATTTTTCTCCCTAGCAACCAAACTTAGTACCCTAGCAACGGAATAAACAAAGCCTTATTTCTCCGCTTCAGAACATCTTAGAGACACGGGGGTTGGACCGTTTTACTTGTGGCTTGAAGGTTGATCATTATGGGATGCCATTTTTCTCCCTAGCAACCAAACTTAGTGCCCTAGCAACGGAATAAACAAAGCCTTATTTCTCCGCTTCAGAACATCTTAGAGACACGGGGGTTGGACCGTTTTACTTGTGGCTTGAAGGTTGATCATTATGGGATGCCATTTTTCTCCCTAGCAACCAAACTTAGTACCCTAGCAACGGAATAAACAAAGCCTTATTTCTCCGCTTCAGAACATCTTAGAGACACGGGGGTTGGACCGTTTTACTTGTGGCTTGAAGGTTGATCATTATGGGATGCCATTTTTCTCCCTAGCAACCAAACTTAGTACCCTAGCAACGGAATAAACAAAGCCTTATTTCTCCGCTTCAGAACATCTTAGAGACACGGGGGTTGGACCGTTTTACTTGTGGCTTGAAGGTTGATCATTATGGGATGCCATTTTTCTCCCTAGCAACCAAACTTAGTACCCTAGCAACGGAATAAACAAAGCCTTATTTCTCCGCTTCAGAACATCTTAGAGACACGGGGGTTGGACCGTTTTACTTGTGGCTTGAAGGTTGATCATTATGGGATGCCATTTTTCTCCCTAGCAACCAAACTTAGTGCCCTAGCAACGGAATAAACAAAGCCTTATTTCTCCGCTTCAGAACATCTTAGAGACACGGGGGTTGGACCGTTTTACTTGTGGCTTGAAGGTTGATCATTATGGGATGCCATTTTTCTCCCTAGCAACCAAACTTAGTACCCTAGCAACGGAATAAACAAAGCCTTATTTCTCCGCTTCAGAACATCTTAGAGACACGGGGGTTGGACCGTTTTACTTGTGGCTTGAAGGTTGATCATTATGGGATGCCATTTTTCTCCCTAGCAACCAAACTTAGTACCCTAGCAACGGAATAAACAAAGCCTTATTTCTCCGCTTCAGAACATCTTAGAGACACGGGGGTTGGACCGTTTTACTTGTGGCTTGAAGGTTGATCATTATGGGATGCCATTTTTCTCCCTAGCAACCAAACTTAGTACCCTAGCAACGGAATGAACAAAGCCTTATATCTCAGCATCAGAACATTGTAGAGACATGGGGGTTGGACCGTTTTACTTGTGGCTTGAAGGTTGATCATTATGGGATGCCAATTTTCTCCCTAGCAACCAAACTTAGTACCCTAGCAACGGAATAAACAAAGCCTTATATCTCCGCTTCAGAACATCATAGAGACACGGGGTTGGACCGTTTTACTTGTGGCTTGAAGGTTGATCATTATGGGATGCCAATTTTCTCCCTAGCAACCAAACTTAGTACCCTAGCAACGGAATAAACAAAGCCTTATATCTCCGCTTCAGAACATCATAGAGACACGGGGGTTGGACCGTTTTACTTGTGGCTTGAAGGTTGATCATTATGGGATGCCAATTTTCTCCCTAGCAACCAAACTTAGTACCCTAGCAACGGAATAAACAAAGCCTTATATCTCCGCTTCAGAACATCATAGAGACACGGGGGTTGGACCGTTTTACTTGTGGCTTGAAGGTTGATCATTATGGGATGCCAATTTTCTCCCTAGCAACCAAACTTAGTACCCTAGCAATGGAATAAATGTTAGCTTCATTCTAGCTTCATGCTAATCATGTTAGCTTCATGCTAGCTTCATGCTAATCATGCTAGCATCATGCTAGCTTCATGCTAATCATGTTAGCTTCATGTTAGCTTCATGCTAATCATGTTAGCTTCATGCTAGCTTCATACTTATCATGCTAACATCATGCTAGCTTCATGCTAATCATGCTAGCTTCATGCTAATCATGCTAACTTCATGCTAATCATGCTAACAGCCAGGTAGCCTACTAAAATAAACTTCTGTCAAACCATTTTAAATGTTCAGGCTACGCTTTTTCAAGCCAACATAAAGTTTGTCCTCAAACTTTAATATCTAGTTATTATTCTTTTTCTGTTCCAAAATTTCTGACACTAACTCGTCCTAGAGCTTTCAAGCTACATGCACCAAATTTTCCACAGACCTTCAGACTGGTCTGACTTAGTGTGCTATATCTTTTCTAACTGATGGGACCTTCCGAATTCCTAAACGGGGGTCTCGAACACCCCAAAATTTCCATTGACTTAACATTGAGACAAACTTTGACGGGTCATAGCTGTGAGTGAGAAACTTGTAGAAACTTGTGGCTTACCACATTTAAGGTGGCTGACAGGCTCTGTAAGAACATACATCACAATGGGGTGTAAGCTATACCCCTGGGGTGTAAGAGGCCCCCAAAATTTCCCATTGACTTATAATGGGGCAGGAAACATGCCCATATAAGGGAATAAAAGCGTCCCAGATGGAATATCTTTACTTTAGAGTGTCGTAGAGACATGGGGGTGGGCTCATTTTACTCAGTCATCCAATCAGTCTCTTAGGATCGCCCCAAAGCTATTTAGCCACGCCCCTAGCAACAATTTTGGGTACCCTAGCAACATCTCCCATAGACTACCATTATAAAAAGCCCAGATGGATATCTTTACACCAGAGTGTCATAGAGACATAGGGGTGGGCTCATTTTACTCAGGCATCCAATCAGTCTCTTAGGATTCCTACTGAGGTATTAAACCACGCCCCTAGCAACCAATTTGAGCACCCTAGCAACATAATAAACAAAGCCTTATATCTCTGGATCTGAACATCTTAGAGACATGGGGGTTGGGTCTTTGGGTCATGTTAGCTTCATGCTAGCTCCATGCTAAGTCATACTAGCTTCATGCTAGTTTCATGCTAGCTTTATGCTAATTTCATAATAAATCTTGCTAACTTCATGCTAAATCATGCTAACTTCATGTTAAATCTTGTTAGCTGCACGCTAAATAGTGCTAGCTTAATGCTAATCATGCTAGCATCATGCTAATCATGCTAGCTTCACGTTAAATCATGCTAGCTTCATGCTAATCATGCTATTCTCATGCTAACTTCATGTTAATCATGCAAGCCTCGTGCTAGCTTCATGCTAGCTTCATGCTAATCTTGCTAGTTTCATGCTAGCTTCATGCTAATCATGCTAGCATCATGCTAGCTTCATGCTAATCATGCTAGAATCATGCTAGTTTCATGCTAATCATGCTAGCATCATGCTAGCTTCATGCTAATCATGCTAGCATCATGCTAGCTTCATGCTAATCATGCTAGCTTCATGCTAATCATGCTAGCTTCATGCTAGCTTCATGCTAGCTACATGCTAATCATGCTAACATCATGCTAGCTTCATGCTAATCATGCTAGCTTCATGCTAATCATGCTAGCATCATGCTAGCTTCATGCTAGCTTCATGCTAATCATGCTAGCTTCATGCTAATCATGCTAGCATCATGCTAGCTTCATGCTAATCATGCTAGCATCATGCTAGCTTCATGCTAGCTACATGCTAATCATGCTAGCATCATGCTAGCTTCATGCTAATCATGCTAGCATCATGCTAGCTTCATGCTAATCATGCTAGCATCATGCTAGCTTCATGCTAACATCATGCTAGCTTCATGCTAATCATGCTAGCTTCATGCTAGCTACATGCTAATCATGCTAGCATCATGCTAGCTACATGCTAATCATGCTAGCTTCATGCTAATCATGCTAGCATCATGCTAGCTTCATGCTAATCATGCTAACATCATGCTAGCTTCATGCTAGCTACATACTAATCATGCTAGCATCATGCTAGCTTCATGCTAATCATGCTAGCATCATGCCAATCATGTTAGCATCATGCTAGCTTCATGCTAATCATGCTAGCTTCATGCTAGCATCATGGTAGCTTCATGCTAATCATGCTAGCATCATGGTAGCTTCATGCTAATCATGCTAGCATCATGCTAACTTCATGCTAATCATGCTAGCATCATGCTAGCTTCATGCTAATCATGCTAGCATCATGCTAGCTTCATGCTAATCATGTTAGCTTCATGCTAGCTTCATGCTAATCATGTTAGCTTCATACTTAAACATACTAACTGCCAGATAGCCTACTAAACTAAACTTCTGTCAATCCGTTTTAAACGTTCAGGCTACGCTTTTTCAAGCCAACATAAAGTTTGTCTTCAAACTTTAATATCTAGTTGTATAATATGATTCAAAAAGTCTTAGCATTTACATACTGGTCTAGGCCTGTTGGTAATATAAGCATCACAGACAGTTTGTATTTATTTATGAAGTTATATAATTTTTTCAGATTCACAGCATCACTGTCAAATGAGATAAGAATGACCAAATTATTTGTGATATGTTGGTAAGACAAATTACATCTAAATGTTGTGATGCTTCTAAATGGACACGTTGTTTTCACAGCCATCTCTTTGGTTCAGGGCTATCAAACGATTAATCGCGATTAATCGCATACAAAATAAAGGTTTGTGTTGGCATAATTATGTGTGTACTGTGTAATTTTAAAGTATATATCACTATACACCAACAATTATAATTATTCATAAATAAATAAATATATAGATTTATACACACAGGCACACAATGCAAAGTCAACTTCTCTCCTTTTCATCTGCTTTCAGGTGTGATTTTTCTATTGCCACACCTGTTACTTGTTCCAAGTGAGTTTAAAGGAGAATCACATGCTTGAAATTTTAAAAGGGTGCCAATAATTTAGTCTTGAGTGTTCTGTGAAATTATGTCACATTTTCTTTTTTACCTCTGTTTTTTGTTTTGTTCCAATTAGGGATGCTTAACGATTAATCGTGATTAATCGTTAGCAGAATAAAAGTTTTTGTTTACATCATATATGTGTATGAACTGTGTATAATAACTTTGTATAAATAAATGTACACACATGCATGTATATGTTTTAGAAAGGTTTACATGTGTATATACATTTGTATATTTATGTATAATTTATATTATATATAAATATAAATACTTAATATATATAAAAAAAATCTTAAAATTATACATGAATGTGTTCATATTTATATATATACATATTTATTATACACAGTTTACACACATATGTGATGTAAACAAAAACTTTTATTCTGCTAACGATTAATCACGATTAATTGTTTAGCATCCCTAGTTCCAATTTCAATGTATAGCAAAATGTGTGTAATTGCTATAGTTTTCTATGATAAATACTTCATTTTCTGACAAATTTCAGGGGTGCCAACACTTTTGGCCATGACTGTATACACATACACACTCACATTCTTAAATATATGTTTGTGTGTGTGTGTGTGTGTGTGTGTGTGCGCGCGCGCGCGTGTATAATATAACGTCATAATCACACACACTATACACATATATTATGCAAACACAAACTTTTATTTTGTATGCGATTAATCACGATTAATCGTTTATGTTTCAACTAAAAGTTGGGCATATGCTTTAACTAGGGATGCACCTAGACAAAAATTTTGTGCCAATACCGATATTCCATTACTTATAATGAAATCTCCCGATACTGATAGTTTTCCTCTTTATGCCTTGTTTAAAAATCCTAGTAGTGAAGAGCGCACAAACTGCAATTCTATTGTCATTGTTGCCCAATTTAAAATAATCCCACAGCATGAGTTCTGATGCATTTTTCTTCCCCTTTTGATTGCCATAATGTAATCCCCTAATCATTGGTTGTGTTTAATCAATCGTTTGATGTCTGATAGTGAAAAAAGCTTTTATCTGCTAATACCGATTATAGGCCGACACATCGGTGCATCTCTAGCTTGGACCCATATATGCATACTTCTCTGAAAACCTGTAATAGTCACTGCCAAATTATATTGTGTGTTTAAAAGTGAGGAGTCAAAGAAAATCAAATATAGAAAAAGTAATGATTTATAAAAGCCACTTTTAGATATAGCATTAATAAGTGCACAATATTTAAATTTTTATCTTACCTGATTTTTGTATCGACACATACATATGATCCAGCTGTGAATGATCTGAAATTAAACAAATCTTCGGTGAAGGTGAACGTTTTGGTTGCCTCCTAATCAAAACTTATCAGGCAGTGCAGAGAGATTTGAAGATCTGAGTTTATTGTCTATAGTATTTAGAAATGATGCACAATGACAAATACGTTTTCTTCTGGATATAAACATGTTACATTACATTACCCTCAGCCATGATGTCTATTTCAAAGAACGATGATAATGACAGTCCTAATGGTAAATACAATCCCAAAACTCTCAAGCTACATTTTATCTTTTAATGCATCTATATTACACTATGATCAGCATATTATAAATAATATTGCTTTTACTTGGTAGAACAGTTATTTATTTTTTTAAAAAGGCATTTTTGTATCTGTCATTTTAAGCTTGTTGTCTAGTATGGACGATTAAAGTTTATCCTTCTTTTTTCAGAGTTCCCTTTTCCGAGGAACCCGCAGGGATATATGCATATAAATACAGCGTTGCCGGAGATATCCTGGGACAGAATTTCACAGACGCACAGAACACACACAACTCCGTATGAAGAAATAAAAACGGCCCTGTTTGTGTCAAAGAGGAAAAAATGTTTATATGATAGTGACAGTTCGTGGGTTACGACACCCTCCGTCTGGAATTGACACGGCCCAAGCTTGTGATGCTACTTTTACGGGACAGATTGGGTGTGGGAGAGGTGGGTGAAGTCTCGCTGGGGCAGCCGTGTTGGAGAAGAATCTCTGCGCATTCTTTACTTCCGGCTTGACGTGCCAACGTGAGAGCGCTTCTGCCCTGCGGATCCTTTGATTTAACATCACTGCCGTACTGTGTGTAGAGAGTGACGGTAAACAGGTTAGTGACATATATACAGTGCAGTACAACAAAAGCATATGCGTTTGACATGCACAACACATTTTCCTGTTCCTTTTCAATGATGTGAAATAGGATATGAGTGAGCAAAATTTTTTCTTTTAGGTTGAACCATTCCTTTAAGAGTAAGGGGGCTATTTCGGACATCACCAATCTTTGCAATAGTGTGCATTGATGAAGAATTGCGCAGGAATGTGTTGATTTTGATCTAATGTAAATTTGAACTTGTTATATGATTGATTATGCCTTATAATGAATCTGAACGCTTACCCAGACCAGTAGCTGCGTCATGACCACATCCCCCAGCTGACATGCCGCATGTAATGCGCTGTGATGCTGCTGCACCGCTCCTTCAGGAGGCATGTTGATCTGTTCCTTAGTGCTGTGTGCGAGGAGGTGAAGAAGTCTGGGAAGGTCCCTGTCAATTACTGCTCCAAGCAGCCAGGATGACATTGTGCCCTCTGAGCACTGAGCGGGCAAGGGCGACACAAATGCCCGCTGTTCGTATTTGGCACGGATCCACGATTCCCTCTGCTCTCTGACAATCACACAAAGCAAATGATTACTATAAAATCACCAACCAACAAATTTGCTAAATATCTAGAAGCATTGAGATCACACACTTATTTCAGAGAATGATTCTAAAATTGCAGTGTACCGTCAAAGTCATCTCACCTTGTTGCATCGGGTGTCAACTTTTGCCGTCCTTGAGTGCAGGTCTCCCATATATTATTGGCCATATGGTTGCCTATAGCCGTAAGCACTTTTGTGAGCTCGCTGGGCCAGTCATCCAGATCTAGCGAGCGGACACGAGACAGGTGCGTCCCCAGGTTTCGGTGTATACCCGAACACTCGATGCAGATCAGAGCCCCGAGATTAAGACTCGCCCATGTTGGATCTGCAAGAAAGGAAATCGTAATGTTCTCTGGAATGGCATACAGCACATTTACTGTATTTACACAGTTTTCATTATAGTATACATACTTGGTGCGTCACAGTCCACACAGAGGTCGTTCCCTTTGGCATTACGCATAGCCTGTAAGGCAACAGCTTCACTGTGGGTGCTCCGTCGTGCCTGAAAGATTAAAATTAAGGTCAGTATCAGGGGCGTCATTGGGCCATTTTTAGAGGGACTTTAGCACCCCAAAATTCTTCTCAGACCCCCTAAAAAGTTTGCTATGTAAGCTCCATAAACTGAACACTGATTTGTAATTGCTTCAGCCCCCTTTAAATTTGATTTAAAAATGGCAGCAGGGCAGATATTTGAAGTCTATGCTTTTGGATTGGGCTTTCTTTTTCTCTTTGTACTGTTTTACAACAAAACTCAATGCTATGTTTTTATTCTTGAAGTAGTATTTATATTGTATGATGATTAGATTAACTGTGTTGGACTGCTGCCTTGAACTTGAAAACGCAGTGCGTATTGGGTGCACAGGAACGGCGCTTCCTAACTAACAATAGCGTGCATGCTTAAAGCTAAATGAGTTCATGTTCATGTCTATTTGGTTTATAGACAAATACATATAAACATGTCTTAAAATAGCTGTCTTAGTGAGTAAACAATTGATTATCTTAACTGAATGCAAACATTTTATTGCATTCGGTCTTCTAGTAGGCCACGCTGTTGAAGTCATTAAAGTTAACTAAATAAGAAAAGAAGAAGAGAAAAACACTTACTGCTATATTTATACAAAGATAAATCCATATTTATTTTAAATATGTTAAATTACTTTTAAGTTTAAGGTGCATTATGGAACCAGAAAAGTTTAAAATTCAGCATTATTTTTCCATCTGTGCCAGAAATCCATGCAGTCAGTGCAGTATAGGAATTTATCTCATGTGGGGTTATAGTAAGTAATCAACAATAATGAGATTCAGTCATGCTATTTGATACAGGTTGCACATTGGTTTCTTTCATGGACTATGAACCCATAAAGTAGCCTTGGCCAACCCACTTAATGCTAGCTCTGCCATTTTTTCGTATATAGGCTTAACCTTACACTGTATTCACATTTTTTTAATTATTTTTTTATTATACTCTCACTGGGGGGCTGAGCCCCCTAAAATGAAAATCCTAGAATTGCCTCTGGTCAGTATTTTTTATAAAACATATTAATATTACACAGTAAAACATAAAATGGCTTTCCTAAAATCACAAGCACAAGATTTTGTAAGGCCCTCGGGAAACAAGGTCGTATTTACAAATGCCGGGCTGCCACAGTGAGTGCTTCTGTGTAATAACTATATTTATTGGATTTACAGTTTATGCAATAAAATTTAAAACTCAGTGTAAAAAAAAAAAAACATAATTAAAGTGAACTTTTAAAGCAAACATGACATCCATTCTGCCCTACAAAGGCAAAAGACCTTAACTCGCTAGAGTGTGAAACAGAAAAATTACTTATAGTGAGTTTCAGTTGTCAGTTAATTTCTTCTTTATTTTCATTTACTCGAAAAAAACATAAAATTGACTCAAAAGATACTAATGCAAATAATAAAGGAGGTCTTGAATGTCTCAAAAATATCAATAAGTAATTTTTGACCAAAAACGAAGTTACTCCCTTTTGCCTTTGTAGGGCAGCATTGTTTTCTCATTGTTTTTGCCTATTTTCTTACTATTGTTGCTTGGGGTTTTAAAAGCGGAAAAGAAACCAATACATAAAAGTACATCCTAACCCATACCCCAAATCTAACCCCATCCCCAAGCGACAATGACTTTAAAAAGAGGAAAAAAGAAAACAATACATAAAATGAGACGAAAAAGAAATTCGTGCCATGGACATGAAAAACTATTTATAGAAATTTGTGCAAGTGACGCGAAAATGACATTCGTGCTAGGTATGAAAAAAGCTGAATTTCGTGCCATGGACACGAATAAAAAAAAAAAAATGTGACTATAACAGGACTTTCCATGAGATCATGTTGCACAAGATGGAGAGGCATGTTAAGTTTAATGTGACACTTGTTATTTATCATATTAATTAACTACACTTTAATATTCAATTAAAAATTCTGTTTAATAGTCAATGAAAAAGTATAAGTGTAAGTTGGATTAATTTAAAAAAATTACTTTAATTAGTTTTTCAAAAAAAGTTGAAAATGCTTAAATTATTTCAAAGTTTACTACATGTATTTAAAATGTTTTCACCGTTTATATGTATAATGTTTAACTTTATTTTTTGTGTTACCAATTGAATTTATTTATTTAAGTAGATACAACTTTTTACAGTAAATATACCATTTTATGTAAGAAATAATTAATGATGGGCCGTTTAATTATTCAAGATTAATGCACACAAAGGTGGTAATGCCTTACACCGTGGGTGTGCATTATTTTCAAATAATTCAAAGTTCAAAGTCAATTATTATGCTTATGCCACGGTTACCACAGACATTGCTCTGGTGGCTATTTTTAAGACATTTGACAAGTCAGGTGTGTATTATCGAAAAATAATGCATACCTGTGGAACATTTCTTAACCAATCAGAATAAAGCATTCAACAGCCCTGTGGTATAATAATTATAATCTATTTAAGGACAATAAAATGTCCAATAATACTATTTTATTATTTGTACTAAATATGTGACCCTGGACCACAAAACCAGTCATATTTTTTTTTAAATTGAGATTTAAATACTCCATTATTGGATAAGCTTTTCTATGCATTGTTTTTAGGACAGGACAATATTTGGTCGAGATACAACTATTTGAAAATCTGAAATCGAAGGATGCAAAAAATAAAAGTATTGAGAAAATCATATAAGGAGCAGTGATTTGGTTAACAGCATTGGTGTTTCACAAACTACAAAGGATGTAAAATAAGTAGGGCTGATAAAAGATTAATCGCGATTAATCACATTCAAAATAAAACTTTGTTTTTTCATAATATATGTGTGTGCACTGTGTGTAATTATTTTGTATATATAAATACACACACATGCATGTGTGTATTTAAGAAACATTTACATGTGTGTGTGTGTGTGTGTGTATATATTTACAAACACAAACTGTTATTTTGTATGCGATTAATCGCGATTAATCTTTTGACAGCCCTAAAATAAGTAAATATCAATCACCTTATTTCTGCTCTCACAACTCTGAAGGCTTGCCAAGATTTGGCTTTCTATAGCCTGAACCCAGGAATCTCGATCCTCTTGATTCTGGGCCTCAAAGTGCCAGCTCTGTCCTGTACTGGATATGATGATAAAGTCCGCACTTTCCTCTTCTGTTGGATAAGAGCGTCAGATATTTACACCAAAGGAAGTAATCAATAAAAATCACTCATTGTGTATCTTCCCCTAATGTGTATCAGTCTCAGTATAATTATGTGTTTGTGAGAAACTAGGCAGGAAGACTCAGATCCATTTGTGCTAATCTAATGATGTGAGCCGTACTGTAGACAAGACAGCAAGAGAAAATCAAGCTCAGCCACTCACTTCATACGTTCTGGTGGTTACCTGTTTTGTTAATGTTTCTCAAGCTACCAAAGCTTTTTAATTTCCACATTTTGCGCTTGGCTTGCAGTGCAAGAAATTAGTCCAGGGCGGCAGAGGATAAGAAAGAGAGGAAGAGAAGGAAGAAGGGAAAAAGAAGCAGAGAGAGAATTAACCATGTCAGGTGCACACTGGAATCAAATAGGAATAGAGAGGAAAGCAAAGACTTATTTCGCAAAGGTACTTTTTGTGAATGTAACCGAATCAACGTTTGGTACATCAGATGCGTTACCTTCAGCTTGCCCGGCCGCTGCGTCTCCTTTGAGGTTAATACTTCTGTTTCGTTTTTTCTTCTTCCTGTCAGTCAACGGAGAAGAAGGCATGTGGTCTTTTCCTAAGGGTGGACTTGTAGCCCCCTCAGTGCTCGAGTCTATTAAAACAACACAAGATATTTCTTGTATATACTCTCATATTTTTTATTACAAAAGTTGTCACTGGAATGGTACCAATCAAAAGGGTCCTAATATGAACCATTTTGGTACATACATGTACCTCTAAGGTACCAATGTGTACCTTTAAGGTACAAATATGCAAGAGAAAACACACAGGCTTGTTTTATCTTTAGACATATCTTTACCAACTTAAATTTCACTTGCTTCCCTAGCAAAACTGCAAGTACTTGCAAAACCAAGGTCATGGGTTCAAATCTGAGGAAGTGCACACCCTGATAACAGCTTAAGTGCACTGTAAATTGGTTTGTATGAAAGCATTAACCAAGGGTGACACTGCCTGTGAATTTTGTTTTTGTGATTTACTGTTTTCTACATAAAATCATCCTACATAATGTAAAGTGAAATATAATCTGTGAAAATATAATCTTGATATCTTCAATATTGGCTGAGTAAAATCATGTCAATTAATGAAATCGAATAATAATCTCATTATTAAATTATAAGACAAATGGTTAAACATAAATGTTACTAGCTTGAACTTTATAATATAACCATAGGTATCGGAACCTTTATATGGGTGGGACAACAAGACCCATTCACTTTTAAGACCAATGATATTGGACTGCACTTTTTGTCTAATTTATTGCATATTCCATTGAGCGCTGTCAGTCAAATCCATTCCACTAGAAGAATGTCCTAATAAATTAAACTCTGTTCCAGGTTTTAGCTCCAGTCTTGACTTCCACGCTGCTGCTTCCTTTAAGGAATACTTCCTTAAAAAAATCCAGATCATTTACTTACCCCCATGTCATCCAAAATGTTGATGTCTTTCTTTGTTCAGTCGAGAAGAAATTAAGTTTTTTGAGGAAAACATTCCAGGATTTTTCTCAATTTTATAGACTTTATTGGACCCCAACAATTTACTGTTTCAATGCAGTTTACTGTGGGTTCACACCAGAAGCGAGTTCAACGATTTGCACGAGTAGATTACATACAAAGTCAATGCAAAGACGCAATCAGTCCCGTCCTTGTGTTGGGCATGGCGAATGAGGCGATAGGGTGGTACGTTTGCTGTGAAAACACGCGCTATTCTCCTCAAACGCGTCTTCGCCCAAGTTGGAAATATTCAACTCCAGCAAAAAATTTGCATGACACGAAGTTAAATCCCGCGAGTAATCTAGAGCGAGTAGCGCGATGCCCTGCATTTGGTGTGCACGTAGCATTATAATTCAACGCAGCTTCAAATGGCTTATAAAGCCATTAAATAATTAAATAATCCCAAACGAGGCATAAGGGTCTTATCTAGCAAAATGATTTTCATTTTTGGCAAGCAAAAAAACTCACTTTTAAACCAAAACTTCTCGTCTTTCCCTGGTCATGTGACACGCCAGTGCGACCTCACGTAATGCATCATCATGTCAAAAGGTCATGGATAACGTATGTGGAACTACCGCCCCAATGTTTACAAGTGTGGAAAAAGAGGACCGTTCCGACGTTGTTGTTTGTCGAATGATACTAATTAATGTTTTTGTGTCAGTTTATTATTTAAAATGGTCTGCAAATGTGCGTTTCATATATGTAACGTGTGACCTTTGGACAGGCTTGCGCAATTACGTGAGGTTGCGCTGGTGTCAAACGAGAAGTTGTGGTTTAAAAGTTCATATTTTTTATTTTTCTTGCCAAAACTGACAATAGTTTTTCTAGATAAGACCATTATGGGCTCTATCTTGCACCCAGCGCAATTGACTTTGTCCGTGACGCATGTATCATTCGTATTTTGCCCCGGCGCACAGCGGGTTTTTCCCGTCACAGAAGCACGTCGGCAAACTAGGGAATGAACTTGCGCTCCCTGGGTGGTTCAGCGCAAAAAAAGAGGCGTGTTCCGGCGCAAACCATCCCTGATGCTATTTTGCAGTTTCAAAAAACAATTGCGCCACTGACCAGAAAAAAAAAGTTTAAAGTCAGTGGCGCGTTGCGCGATGTTCATTATGCTATTTTAAGGGCGCATGCTTGACCATAATGTATAGGGTGCACAACGCGCATACACTTTGCTTATCAAATCTACACAGATGCAACAGTTATTTTTGCAAATCATAAATTGTTACACTTAAAAATATTAATACACGAGATAAGGGGAATCATAGTGGTGAGCATTGTGGTGATAGTTTTTATTTATTCTCATGCAAATAACGATTAAAATATTTTCATAAGTTTGTTGTGTGGCTGTATTACGTTTATTTTATGTAAATAATAATTAAAATGTTTTCATAAGAAACCTTAATGTACTGTATATGAACTTGATTTGTAAGTGTACTTTGGGGTTGGACCTTGCTTGCGTTTCTTGGGTCCGATTTCAAAGCCCCCAAACCCTTTCAGCGGTGAGGGTGGACGCAGCGATGTCCTCTGCTGGCGTCAAGTCCTGAGGCAGATCCACCTCCCGTTACACGGCGTGCCCGATTTATGCTGGCAAGCGTGGGATTCCCCCGTACAAGAACGTCGGTCTCCTCGGCTGTAAACCGCTCCTGGCGTGCGCCTGGTAAATCCGTCATAATAATAGCAACCCGCCATGGAACTTGCGCCCTTGCGTTTAAAGGGAATGTTGGCTAGCGTTCTGATTGGTTTCTTTGACGTTACGCCCAAACCACACCTATGAATAATGAACCTACTTCAGACCAACCCCTTATTGATTTATTTCTCACGCCGGGAAAATAGCAACAGCGCCCAAGATCCGCCCACAAACTCACTTGCGCGTTGCGCTTCGCACTTGCGTTTCAGATCGTTAAAATAGGGCCCCTATGCCTTGTTTGAGATCGTTTAGAGCCCTTTGAAACTGCGTTGAAACTGCAATTTTAAACTGCATTAAAACTGTAAAAATCCGGGAATGCTTTTCTTAAAAAAAATTTTTTTTCTCGACTGAACAAAGAAAGGCATAAACATATTGGATGATAAAAAGGTGAGTAAATTATCTGGATTTTTTTTTTTAAAGAAAATTAAGTAATCTATTACACTTAGCTCATTAAGAATCTATCAAATTTAAACTCCATTTCATGTCTTGGCTACTTTCTCCTGCTGCAATCCCACAAGCCATGACACAAAAGGTAAACAAAGCTTTTAGGGTATTAAAGCAATTCTTTAAATAAAAGGCACCAGAATACAAGAAATTGGCAACTAATCCAGTAAATGTTTGGACCCACCCACATTTTGGCTTCCGGCACCCATGAATGTAACCTTGTCGCAAATCCAGTTAATAATAAAAGTGATGTTTGTCTTAATGTGAGATGCATCTAAAACATTTACTCACCCATACTGAACCCTTTATTAGACACAGACGATGGGCAACGCTTCACTTTCTGGTCATTGTGAAATGACAAACCGGTTCTTGCTGCCTCTTCTACAGTCAGAAGATTTGCTGGAAACGTACAGAAATCCCAATATTGTGATGGTAAAAAAACGTATCAAGTACTGTACTTATCGAGTAACTGGGGTGTCACTTACAAGTAGCGCCCCCTTCAGGCTGCTTGTCTTTACTAAGTCCATTAACACCGGGTACCGGAACGAGAACAGGACCAGGAGCCGGTCCACTGGGGGTTGCAGCGCGATGCAGACGTTTACCCGGCACTTTTACCGTGACCCGCAATAAGTCCATTTCCTTTCCTTGAGCGTTCTGCAAATATTCCTGTAATCACATAAATGATTATTAGCACTCATATAGCTCAGTGATGCGTGTGTTCAAACTGTAAGTTGCTCTGGATAAAAAAAGTCTGCCAAAGCATAAGTGCATGCATAAATACGTATATGTACACTCACCTAAAGAATTATTAGGAACACCATACTAACACTGCGTTTGACCCCCTTCCGCCTTCAGAACTGCCTTAATTCTAAGTGGCATTGATTCAACAAGGTGCTAAAAGCATTCTTTAAAAATGTTGGTCTATATTAGCGTCTTACAGTTGCTCTATTGGGTTAAGATCTGGTGACTGTGGGGGCCATTTTATTACAGTGAACTAATTGTCTTGTTCAAGAAACCAATTTGAAATGATTCAAGCTTTGTGACTCGGTGCATTATCCTGCTGAAAGTAGCCATCAGAGGATGGGTACATGGTGGTCATAAAGGTATGGACATGGTCAGAAACAATGCTCAGGTAGGCCTTGGCATTTAAACGATGCCCAATTGGCACTAAAAGGCCTAAAGTGTGCCAAGAAAACATCCCCCACACCATTACACCACCACCACCAGCCTGCACAGTGGTAACAAGGCATGATGGATCCATGTTCTCATTCTGTTTACACCAAATTCTGACTCTACCATCTGAATGTCCCAACAGAAATCGAGACTCATCAGACCAGGTAACATTTTTCCAGTCTTCAACTGTCCAATTTTAGTGAGCTTGTGGAAATTGTAGCCTTTTTTTCCTATTTTCTAGTGGAGATGAGTGGTACCCGGTGGGGTCTTCTGCTGTTGTAGCCCATCCGCCTCAAGGTTGTGCGTGTTGTGGCTTCACAAATGCTTTGCTGCATACCTCGGTTGTAACGAGTGATTATTTCAGTCAAAGTTGCTCTTCTATCAGCTTGAATCAGTCGGCCCATTCTCCTCTGACCTCTAGCATCAACAAGGCATTTTCACCCACAGGACTGACGCATACTGGATGTTTTTCCCTTTTTACACCATTCTTTGTAAACCCTAGAAATGGTTGTGCATGAAAATCCCAGTAACTGAGCAGATTGTGAAATACTCAGACCCAGACGACTATGCCACGCTCAAAATTGCTTAAATCACCTTACTTTTCCATTCTGATATTCAATTTGGAGTTCAGGAGATTGTCTTGACCAGTACCACACCCCTTAATGCGTTGAAGCAACTGCCATGTGATTGGTTGATTAGATAATTGCATTCATGAGAAATTGAACAGGTGCTCCTAATAATCCTTTAGGTGAGTGTGTGTGCACAGAGTACACACACACATATATTATGCAAACACAAACTTTTATTTTGTATGTGATTAATCGCGACTAATCTTTTTGACAGCCCTAGTCTGATGTTGTAGAATGGTATCTGCACAATTGCTATGGAGTTGCTAGGGTGTTTTATTGGTTGCTAGGTGGTTCATGATGTGTGGTATAGGTGTTTAAAGTTTTACTTACATTTATGTTTGAATGATACGTCAGCATGCCGCTGTTCGACAGAGTTGCATACTTCTTCTTCCACTCCTTGTTTAAAGAGCGCTCGCTACGTTTCCACAAAGTCCCCTGTACCAAAAATGACAAAAATTGCATTTCACTTTTTCTTTAATCCTAAATTGATTCCTTGGTCAGGATGTTCGGCTTTAGAGTGATTTATTGTTATTTGTCAGCTATACCAATAAACGATCTGGCAGATGAATTAAACCAACTGATTACATAGTTAGGTTGGTAGACCAGTTAGACCAGCTTAATCCAGATAACCATCTTTTAGGCCAGCTTGAAATGTTTGTTTTTCAGTCGGGAATGCTTTACAATCTTTAGTTAACTTTCGCATACCTGTTTGATAGGAACAGATCTGCTCACGTCACCTCTGCTATCAGAAGATCTTTTTTCAGAGTCACTGCCACGACGGTTCTAAAAACAAAGAGTCGCAAAATACAAATGAGAGGAGGGTATAAACAGAACAAGGAAGACAAGAAATGACTCATGAGATGAGATGAGTGATGGAAAGAGTTCACAAACAGAAACTAAACACACTTAAAGGTGACGTGTGTAAATTTTGTGCCGTATGAAATATCAAAACATTGAAAGATATCAAACAGGCTTCATAGACATGTGCCCTGTTTGTCACTGGCCGGGTGATGCTATAATCTGTTTCCAACCTCACACCATTGGTTGAGCCAGTTTTCGATGTATTATTTTAGTAATTAATTTACAATAATCTCTGCATTTTAAGCAGGCAGTTTATTACTGTACACACATCACCTTTAATTGCTTCATTTCTTTAGATGTAAGGTCATCTATATACAATATGAATGATACAGTCTTTTCCACACCCAGTTTCAGGTGTTGGACATTTTGTATCGAAATCAAGGAACTGACCGCAAACAAAGAGGTCCGTCGCCGGGGCAGATTTCGTTGAGAGCCCCCGTCTCCACTTGCCCCACCCCGAATATCTTTGTGAGTTATCACAGGGGTAGAAGGCAAAGAGGAGGGGTAATCACTACTCTGACCCCCATTACTGGCCTGAGAGAGGATCAAGTCACAGAAAGAGAAACAGGACAGAGGTTGTGGAATGTTGAATGGTTCAGACAAAATGATGAAGACAAAAACACTTAAAATAGTCAAACACTCAACAACAAATGCAACGATTACAAAATTTGATAAATAATCATATTTATCAGTTTTTGAAAGACAACACTATGATAGATCTAGTCTAGTAAAATGTTTCACAAGAAGTATAATAATTTAAAGAAATTGATGACTCATTTTAATACCAAAGTAAGATTTTTTGTGCATTATTATCATGACAATTAAGCACATACATACTCGAATTACGATCGTGATTTAAAAACCAAACTTTTTAGTGTAGGAAGAATTCAGGTAGATTGGGGCACTTTTTGACATTAAAATGATTTTCGAAAACTCAACCCAGCAAGCAATTTTGCATCTGAAAGACATCTAATAGCCGTCCAAACACAGCCCAGATGTCTAGGCTAAAACAATGCAAAATTTGGTCAGCGAAAATTTTATGGACATCTAACCATAGCAAAAACAAAACAAAACAAAACAAAACAAACCAAAACAAACGAAAACAAAACAAACGAAAACAAAAAAAACCGCCTTGTAATTACTGTTGACTTTGCTTACATAATGGAATATCATACTTCTCAAGTTATTTTGGCAAAAACAAAATGTAACCAAATTCAAGTTTATTTTGGCTAAAAGTAGGTTATTGTATAGTGTAGGTAATTGGTTCTCAAACTTTTTTAGCATGCGGCCCCCATTGAATATGGTGCATTCTTTCGTGGGCCCCCAAAGAAAATGTTTGACATAAAACATTGTAAAACTTAACATTTTAATTAAACAAAATTATTAAATATTAAATTATTCAATTTAGTGCTGTTGGCTAGTAGCATTATTTTTCTGAGATCTAAGTACACAAAATTTATGATACATTAATTTTTTTGAGATTTAAGGACACAGAATTTATGATAAATACATTTTTCTGATATTAAAGTACACAGAATTTATGATAAGTTAATTATTCTGATATTTAAGTACACAAAAATTATGATAAATAAATGTTTCTGATATTTAAGTACACAGAATTTATGATAAATTAATTTTTCTGAGATTTAAGTACACAGAATTTTTGATAAAAAATTCTGATATTTAAGTACACAGAATTTATGATAAATACATTTTTCTGATATTAAAGTACACAGAATTTATGATAAATAAACTTTTCTGATATTTAAGTACACAAAAATTATGATAAATAAATGTTTCTGATATTTAAGTACACAGAATTTATGATAAATAATTTTTTTCTGATATTTAAGTACACAGAATTTATGATAAAAAATTCTGATATTTAAGTACACAGAATTTATGATAAATAAATTTTTCTGATATTAAAGTACACAGAATTTATGATAAATTATTTTTTCTGATATTTAAGTACACAGAATTTATGATAAATTTATTTTTCTGATATTTAAGTACACAGAATTTATGATAAATTATTTTTTCTGATATTTAAGTACACAGAATTTATGATAAATTATTTTTTCTGATATTTAAGTACACAGAATTTATGATAAATTAATTTTTTTGAGATTTAAGTACACAGAATTTATGATAAAAAATTCTGATATTTAAGTACACAGAATTTATGATAAAAAAAAATTTCTGATATTAAAATACACAGAATTTATGAAAAATTAATTTATCTGATATTAAGTACACAGAATTTATTATAAATAATTTTTTCTGATATTTAAGTACACAGAATTTATGATAAAAACATTTTTCTGATATTTAAGTACACAGAATTTATGATAAATTATTTTTTCTGATATTTAAATACACAGCATTTATGAAAAATTAATTTAACTGATATTAAGTACACAGAATTTATAGTAAATAATTTTTTCTGATATTTAAGTACACAGAATTTATGATAAATACATTTTTATGAGATTTAAGTACACAGAATTTATGATAAATTAATTTATCTGATATTAAGTACACAGAATTTATGATAAATAATTTTTTCTGATATTTAAGTACACAGAATTTCTGATAAAAAAAATCTGATATTTAAGTACATAGAATTTATGATAAATGAATTAACTTTAAAATAAACTGGGGGTCCCCTGGCACCATCTCAGAGGCCCCAGTTTGAGAACCACTGGTGTAGGTTCAAAATTCTTAAAAATGCAGATTCATGGCAGTTGTTTCGTTTGGAGTTTAAATCCCAACAACTAGATAACGTTCTTCTTATCTCTAAACTTAAACAGTGACAGGAAGGAAGTACTTGTATAGGGGCGCACCAAAATTTTTTTTGGTAAGATTTGCATATGGGGGTGTGTTCTCAATGACAGCTTTCCTAAAATTATATCCTATTTTATTCCTAAAACAGAAAAAATTCACATCTATTGCTGCGGTTTACAATACCACAATGCATTGCAGCGAAACACATATATTGTGATATGTATCATATTGGCAGAGTTTTGCCGATACACAGCCCTAGAAATGACGGCTATTGCTTGCTGGGTAGAACAAATGCTCAGTAGAACAAATGCTACAATGATTTATTTGTACAATTGAACTTTAAATTAGTTGACAATTATGCTGAATTATCATGAAAATGTCACAATGGAAATGGTATTAAACATGCTTATTTAAATAAAAAATTCATGCAACTCATTATCCTGATACTGTACCTGTCCGGGCCCTGACAGCGGAGTGGACGCTCCTGAATGACTCGGGGAGTTCGGGAGAGATTTACAGGAGGCCAGGAGTGCAGCTTGTTTCTTGGCAGCAGCGATCTTCTGGGTCACTGATGGAGAAACAATCCAATGAACACTTGCATCTTGGATGGATGTAATGACGTTAATTTAAATGTATGCTTTTAGAAGAAACTGACTTTCATTAAATACTCGATCCACGTTAAGTCCATAGGTGGCACAGGTCTCATAATAAGTACAGCGCCGGATATCTATACAGAGCTGTTGCACGCGTTTGTCCTCGATCACACGGGCGTTAGTGCTACTAATCTTATCTGCAGAAAAGATATAGCGACGTTGTTTTATGCTGAATGTTTATATAAAAAACAATGACATAGAGTAGAGTATAAAGAATAGATCTTACCTTGCGTTCCAACCGCTATAATGGGGATTTCTGCTATGTTACGGTGCATGCTTAGCTCACTGTAGTTCTTGTAGACATCTTGAAAACTGCCTTCATTTTCCAGGCTGAAAACCATGATGAGACCATCCAGCCAGTTGCAGAACTACAATCCCAGATTAGAGATGGGGAAAACATTTAATACATAATACAAATTTGTAAATATTGAGCAAGCATATCTCAAACAACACAAACTCTTATTTTTTGCATTTTTTTGTTGCATTGTTCAAAATGCAAATGATAAAGTGACACATGCATTCTCATTGCATGGTGACTCTGTTGTACCTTTAACAAGATTTGTGTGTTAGTGTGCAGTACACAAACCCCCCACACACCTGTGCACTCGGAGGGCCAGATTCCTCTCGAATCAGCAATAAATGACTTTGTCCCTCCACCAACACCTCTTTTTTATATCTTCCACCTTACAGAGAGAAAAACAGAACAAAGTCAGAAGATGAGATAACTGTATATCTGCTTAACCATTAAAACCAGGCTCTTCGAAGAAAGCCGATAACAGACACGAGATTCTTACCCTCATGTGATTCAAGTGGAAGGTAACTTCCTGTGATGAATCGGTTCACCAGTGCTGTTTTTCCACTGCGAATATTACCCAGAACCCCCTGCATGTAGCAGAAAAAAAATGACATTTAACCCTAAATAACAAGTACACATCCGACAATATGGGCACCTGCTATATATGGTGCTTATAGGTTTCTCTTTTATAGTTCACAAGACTCAGTTTTGTTATCAACTTTGTTATATCAGAAACATCTCCATTTTCTTTTTATTTAATACCAGTGGTGTCTCGAAAAAAAACAATGACGTATTAAAGAGATTTTATCTGAGATTTCTTTGCTATGGTTAAACAAATCTATATGCAAGGATTAATTACTGTTTTGTGCTGTTCTTAACAAACTAAAATACTGTTTGCATTAGTATTTTTGACATTTAATGTTAATGCATGCATACATGCATATAATTGCTTGAAAAACTAAAAAATATATATTTTTATCTGCCGTATCTTACCAGTCTCAGCTCGGGAACAGAGCGGTTCAGGGTCCATTCCTGGCTGTTGTTGCATGATGCTGAAAAATAAGAAATGTGAATGTGACCCAGTCTGTGAAAACCAAAAAGAATTTTTTTAGGGGCAGTTTCCCGGACAGGGATTAGACAAGTCCTAGACTAAAAAAATTTTTAAGAGCTGCCCAAACTGAAACCAACTTGCATTGACATATCTTAAAATACATCAGTGCCCTTAAAATGCACACAAGTAATGTTTTAGAAAAGGCATGTTTGTTAAAACTAGTTATATTTCCTAGTTAAACTAAGGCCTAGTCCTGGCTTAAACTAATCTCTGTCCGGGAAACCACCCCATAATGTATGTTTTCTTTATAAAATCATCCTACATAATTCAACATTCTGTGAAAAATCCTTAATATCTTTATTTTTATCTAGATTAAGATCAATGTGAAATCGATGATTGAAATCAAACTTTCATGCTCCTCATTATTAGATTAAAGGGACAATAAGTAAGATTTACCCCATCTAGTGGTGAAATTGTATTTTGCATTCAAACGAATAGTGCTCTCTAGCGCCTCGCTTTTCCAAATGCGTGTTGCAACTACGGTAGCCGTTATGCAATCACTGATCTCCTTGTCGGTTTCAGCTGGTTCACGTGTTCTGAATGAAAATGCGTTTTGGAAACGTGTTGCTAGGCTAGTGCTTTTTGTCCCTCTCTGCTATTATAGTTTATCAATACGGTGAAATGACATGGAAGCCTCCTTGGACTTACCCGTTCAATGTAAGTAAAGAGAAGAAATACTAAGCTTACAAAGAAAATCATCATTTGACACCAACGAGGACATATTTATGAATAAAGACATTGATTTTGATTAATAAAACACTTAAAATCCTACTCACAGTCTCTTTAAGAGACTTTAGTCTAGATTTCACAGACAGGGTCAGATGTCTTAAAAAATAGCATAACAATAAAAATTGATTAATACATTTCTGATATAATATTACTGTAAAAAGTGAAAGTTGGATTAACAAAAAAAATCTTACTTACATTTTCTCATTTCTTAAAATCTTTAATTTTTTAGGTATTACAAGGGATTAGCTTAAACCAGGACCAGGCCTTAGTTTAATAATATTTTTAATAATATTTTTAAGTAGACCGAACTTTTTACAGTGATTGAGTTTGCTCGTCTATATGATGCTGTGAGCCGTTGCTAGGTAATTGTTATGCGGTTGCCAAGGTGTTCCGGTTGGCTGCTTACTGACCCAAATCCAAAGAGCGTCTATGATATTCCAGTGCCTGGGTTTGGCTCATGTCCCTCCATAAATTATATATGGGAATGTTTAATCACCCATTTAATTGTATGACCATGTAAATCTAATCAATTACGAAATTAATGGCACACATCTCTTCCACAAGTCACATGATGTCAAATAGTTAAAAAATGTAAACTTTAATACCATGGGTTAAGTGTCTAACCTTAAGTACACATAAGAAATTCTGTGTTTAAAAGATGTCTAATAGTCATCCAAACACAGCCCGGATGTCTAGGCTAAAACAAAACAAAATTTGGGCTGTCAGTGAAAATTTTGCATGTTTAACCATAACCCCAAAATAAATAAAACGCAAACGCCTTGTAATCACTTTTGACTTACATGATGGCATATGATACTAAGTTATTCTGGCCAAATTCAAGTTTATATTGGCTATAGAAGTAGGTTATTCATAGTTGGACTATATCGGGTCAAGTTAACCGAGATGGTGAAATGATGGCTGTTGCTTGCTGGCATTAATAGAAATGCTTGTCTTAGGAACAACAAAAGTCTTAACAGAAAAATAGATGAATGAATCATATTATGAAAGTAAAGAAGAAAACAGTTCTCTTTTTTTCTGCTTTCTAAAAAGGTTTCTCATTGTTATTTGGTTTAAGAATTTTGCGAAGTGATGTGAAACTTCTTGTGTTTTTTACAGGAAGAACGAGTTTAACATAATTGAACACAATGCTCAAAATATTCATGACCATCTTCACCTCCTTCATGTCAAATCTCATTATCCAGATTGCACAAAGAGAGGTCAGTTTATCATTAATTTGAGATCTGTAACTATTCAAATAGCACTTTTCTGTGCACCAGCCTCATGCAATTCATTGCAGCCTCGTCTGACGGTTCGACTGGAGGTGTAATAAATCTCAAATAATTCACAGCGCGTGAAGGACTGCAGGTGTAGCCATGCAGCAGCGAGCGTGGAGCCTCCACACCCCTCTCTGCTTTTTATTGCCAGTGCAATAAGTGCTAGAGCTCTCTGTATTTCAAACCCGACAATGCCACATCAGTCTTGTGATCTCGCCTGCGCCGGCCTGTGGGCACATCAAACGTGTCGAGAGGCACGACACGCTTTTGTTGGGGGGAAGGTTGCATGCTACACCATTTAACCATGAAGCATTCGGGCACGGGTGCATTAAAGCATCTCACGACACACAGATGCGGGAGTTCGGGGTACCGTCTCAGTTGGCACATGCAGCAAAACGGAAGAGGTGTAAATCTATGAGGTCATTGTATGGCGGGGCGCATCAGGATTCGAGCCAACGTTGTGAGACAGTACAATCCTTATGCGCTTCTCTGTAGCCCTTCATATACGACACACAACCCCCCATCTAAAAGGATGCTCTATGTGTCAAATTCTAAAGCTTTTTTTCTCTTCCTTTTTGGAAAAGGACCCCTCCCCGCATACCCTCACTTCCATTCATTTTATCCGTGGCTCGTTCCCTGGCATAACACGGCCACACAACAGGCGACTCTCTCAGCCCTCCCTGTTGCCATGACAACCCCACCTCCAGCCGCTGCTTCTGTTCGCTCGGAGAACATATATACGTAAATATTTTGTGTGCGCATGCGTTGTGTGTGCAGACACATCAGACCTTTTGCTCGTAGCGTGTAGACCACACACACATGCATGATTATCAGCTATGATCTGATATCATTTTAGATCACAGATTTTAAATTGGACCATTATGAAATAATTAAAAAGCTAACTTCCTGTGGATTTCATTTAATTTTGCCGAACAAGTTATTTCAAATCTGTTTTCACTAAAAGATTAAGACTTTCGCTTTAGTTGAAGGTGTTAAAATTCGGATATGGTTTGAAATAATGAGGTTGGTGATGAAAGAACTGAAGCATCCGTGGAAGATGAAGATTAGAATGCAGGAAGTGGGCGGAACATCAAAGATGGGATTAGGATGCTGGGGAAAGTCGTGCAGCCTGTGGCTGGGTATTATCAAATTTGTTTCCCATTCCGATTTTTCCAGTTCAGAACCAGAAACGGTAGGGGGTGGTTGTAAAGAAAAGACTAGGATATTCTTATCTTCTTAAAGCTGTAGTATTAGTAATATCCCAAATCTATACATATGGATCACATCAAATTGTGTCAACGAAACCATTATGAGACTTTTGTTTATAAATCTCATTATTCAAATTTCATTGATGCAGATGTTACTATAAGATGACCTGGTTTGACCCCCTCCCACTTATAATATCAATTTCTCATTTGTGTTGTACATAAATGTGTTCTCATACCTTCTTCCTCACTGGATTCTCTCTGTATGGAGCTATAGATTGGGGTCACAATGGTGGCACTGGTCGCAACTGGAGTGCTCTTTGTAAAAATGCCACTAATAAATCTCAGCATCTTTCGGTCACGTGCCGAAGCCCCCTGGGACTGAGCTGTCCTAAAGTCGGATGTCATTTGGCCACCTTTGCTCTTCAAGAGGTCCTCGGAGAGGCAGTTCAGGTCACTGTTGTCCAAGGTTCGACTCTTCCCTTTGCGTTGAGGCTTGGATATCAATGCGATCGGGGTGGGCAGGGATGTGGATCCTGCCTTTAATCTCTCTGCTCGAGGGCTCTGTGTTCGCATGGCTATTATATCTCTTTCAGTGGGCCTTTTCATCCCAACCCCTTTGAGGTCTTCATCACAGGGTTTCACCTCACTTACGGCCCAAGATGCCCGAAATGACCCGGGAGTGGGGCTGTTTGGGGACTGGATCCTGTTTCTGCTGTCCTTACGGTCGAGGCTTTTGGAAGAGGCATGGATGCTCTCTCTGGACTCTTTCAATTCACGGCCACTGCCGTGAGCTTTAAGGAGAGAGACCGGACGCTGGGTCGCACGAACCGGGACGTCGCAGAAATGTCTGGGGACATCTCGCGAAACGTAAGATTGAGTGACTCCAGTGGATTCTCTGGCCCGTTCGTTTTCTGCAGTGGGTGAGATTATTGATTTTTGCCTATCGCCAGGGTGAACGCCATCTGTAAAAAGTGCTTTGTCCTCCCTTGGGCTTTGGAGTATATCCTGTTCCGCTGAGATTTTGATAGATTCTCCAGCCTCCAGCTGCAAAGCCTCACCCATTTTCTGTTGCTCCTCATTGTCGGATCCAGCATGTTGGAGATGTTTCGTTCCACCGGCGTCGTGCACCTCTCCCTCCACAGTGTGCCTGGTGTTCTCCAATTCATGCTCCTCAGTGGTCTCTACCTTTACCAGGGTAAGGGAGATAAGGTAGGTGGTTTTTGACTGAGATGGGCCGGTTCGGTTCATGTGGTCCAGAATTCCCTTAACGGATCGAGAGCAGAAATTGAAAATTGGTCTTTACTCGTTCAATGGCGTCTAGCGCAGATCCATCAGTCAGCCAAAGAAATTCATGTCAAAAGATAAGTGCTGAACTGTAACCCCCCAAATTTCGTCTAGTCTCCTTTGTGCTCTTTTAAACATACCTCAAGTTCCATTACGTTCTCTTCGTATTGCTGTTCTGTAGTCCTCTCACACCTATATTAAGCATGCAGACGTATGCCCACCTCTCCGCACCTGCATGAAAGCATGCTCCTGCTTTCATTGACTACATTCAACAAGAGGCAGCTTCGAAGGCAAAACGACAATGCGAGCGAAAGAAAATCCGTCAAGGACGACAGACAGTAATATTACTATATCTGGTAGACATGCAACGCTGTTACCCTCAGAGAAAGGCACATTGTGTGCTGAGTAGAAGAGTGAAACTGAAGAGTCAGTCTACATGACACATGGATCGCTGGAAATGGTTACGGCAAGCACGCAGAGAGAAATCCCAGTGTCCACACACAGTCTATCCATCACGTCTCCAGTGATCAGTGCGTCAAGCAGCATGGGATGTCAATGAAGGGGACATGCCAGACGATCACATCCAGGTCCATCTCTTGCAAAAGGTTCAGATGAGTCACGCATTGTGAATCTTTTGGATCTCTCTGGTGGAAGGTCGAACCTACGCAGAACAGCACGGAGCAGGAATACCCCGCTTCTCTCTCCATCTCCCACCTCTCTCTCTCTCTCTCTCTCTGCCCTTGTCACCAGCCAGACAGCTCCCAGCCCCTGCTTTCCACTGCTACCCCCTCCCCTCTCTCTCTCTCTCTCCCTCCCCTTTTCTCTCTCTTTTCTCTCACCCGCACACTCTCTCCCCTGCTTAAAAAGCAAGAATCAGTGATGTGTTGAGGAATAAAAGCAGGCTGTGTGGATCTTGCAAGATCTAATGAGGAAAAGAGGTCAACCACAAAAAATAAAAGGTGTTGCATGCAAAGACACATTAATTAAGAAAAAGAGGTACTCGATTCAGGTGGCAACATGTAACATATCACAGTCTGTACAGTGATTCAAGAGCCGCTGCCCCCCCCCCTTGTTACCAAGGTATTCTGAGGTTTAACTCCGCCTCCTTTATGCACTGATTCCAACAGATCCTGGCTATCCTTCGCTATCTTCATATCTAACTCGCTGTCTGTGCACTTGCTTGTTCTCACCAACGAGTGTAGAAACGAGTGGGTGATTGTGTGAGGGCATGCAATATTATTGATGAATTGATTGATTAATGTGTTGGTCGATTGGGTTTGATTGAGAACGGTACTTGAATTGACTCAATGACCAGGATGAGGCAGTGAGCACCAGACAAGCAATATGCAATACACAACACTTGTGGAAAAATAATTTTGTTCATTCTTTAATAAATGAAATAGTTGATTTTTTTTTAAAATAAATAACGACGCTGTCTCATAAAGTAAGGATTTTTCTTTAAAATGTTAATTTGCAGCCCTGAACCTGTTTGCAAATCAATAGCATTCAATATTGATTGCTGTCAATCTTTATGTGAAATCAATAGAAGATTTAGGGAAAGCGTTTGCAGATATTTGTGCGACATTTCTCTTTTTGTGCTTTACTTTTATTTGTGATGTTTATATTGGAAATATTGCAAATTGAAGAGTTGTTTAGATATGTCTCATAAGTTTTGGGAACCGCAACATGTGCATGAATAAAACTGTGAAGCTTGTTACTGTAAAGATGTGTGGTATTTCTGAGTGACTATGTACAGTGCATAAACAGGATATTAAAGGAACCCTTTTACAACAGCCTAGCAACCACCCAGAAATCCTAGCAATCCCATAAAAATATCCTAAACTATTCAGAACACCACAGCAACTGCATAAACACTAAGACAGATAGATAGACATACAGATAGGTAAGATACATAGACAGACAGACAGGTAAGACAGACAGATAAGACAAAAAGACAGACAGGTAAGACAGACAGATAGGCAGAAATAGATAGGACAGACAAGATAGACGGACAGACAGGTAGGAAAAATAGACAGACAAACAGGTAAGACAGATAGACAGACAGGTAAGACAGACAGATAAGACAAAAAGACAGACAGGTAAGACAGACAGATAGGCAGAGATAGATAAATAGATAGACAGACAAGATAGACAGACAGACAGGTAGCAAAGATAGACAGACAGACAGACAAGATAGATAGATAGATAGATAGATAGATAGATAGATAGATAGATAGATAGATAGATAGATAGATAGATAGATAGATAGATAGATAGATAGACAGACAGGTAAGATAGACAGACAGGAAATCCAGATAGATAGATTGACAGACAGACAGGTAGGAAAGATAGACAGACAGACAGATAGGTAAGATACATAGATAGACAGACAGACATGTAAGAAAGATAGACAGACAGGTAAG